>NC_056731.1:1488206428-1488516428 GCF_019279795.1 Protopterus annectens | reverse complement strand
CTATTCCTAGCTCCATCTAAAATTCCAGAAACATGTAACCAGAATGGTATAGAGCCTAATTAAAAATGAAAATAATCGTATAAAATTATTAATAACTTTACTAAATAACTGAAGCTGTGAATTAAAAACAATTAATTATCATAGGAGGAGACAGAATTATTGGCTTGAATGGATTCTGATCATCTGACAACTGCCAAAAGGTAATAACGGCCTTCTACATACTGCTTAAAGATAAGGAAAGAACCAAAAATATCAAATGACGACTCAGGAATGGAGACACAGACTTCAAATACATAATTTTCAGTGGTGGCATCCCAGAGAAAGAAATTATCCCAACAACAGGAATTATCCCAACAACAGGAATCAATTAAAACATCGACAAAAGTAAAACAGACCAACTGGCAAATCTTGAAGAACTAAAAAATGGCTGTTCAACCTATACAGCAAGCAATACAGGAACTTACTGGTCAACTTCAATCTTTTGGTGAATCTTTCAATTAAATATTATCTAGAATAGAAAAATCAGAAGCAACATTTTCTGACAATGAAACTAAGATAGGCCATTTATAAAAATAGTCTGAAAATAATGCTAAACTTATCCAGGACCTTCAGCCAAAAATCATTGACGTAGATGCTCAATCAAGATGAAATAATGTTATCATCTAAAGTATTCCTGAACACGTTACACAACCCAATCTGATTGCAATGATCCTTCAGATACTAAGTACTCTCCTGGTAAACCTGGCTGATGTGAAGCAAATAATCATTGAAAGAGCCCGCAGTGCACTTTGTATTGCACAAACCATGGACAGACCAAGGCAAGCGTACATTAAATTTTTGAACCATCAAGACATACTGAAAATTCTATTGACAGCTAAAAAGAAAGGTCCCCTTACCTGGAATGGGTATAACATTTCCTTTTTGCAAGTCCTTCCACTTCAAGTTAGACAGGCAAGACAATCTCTTTCTGCCTTCTGTGTGTTCCTTATACAGAAAAAAAATGAAATTCCAAATGAGGTTTCCTAATATCCTGTCATTTCAGCATCAGGAAATAAAATACTCTGCCTCAACTGTAAAAGAAGGGAGGACTATCTTTATGTCAGTATTTATAGAATTATCTAAAATTGAAACAATTGGTTACTGTCCTCTGGTAAGGCTCTCCACAGTGCTCCAGTTTTCTTTGGCTGCTTCTGGACAGTATGCATTGGTCTGTTGTCAATTCCCATAAGCCAAGGGTTTATCCAAAATGCCAAGTTTATATGGGTTCAAGGGTTTTGGATTCTACCTGGAATTTTAAACCTCATACAGCTACGTTGGTGGTTGCCTTCTTTTAATGCTACCTCTTCCTGATGTCATCTTCCATCATCAACTCTGATAATAACAATTAGATATTTGTGATCCTATGAACAATGTTATAGGTAAATGGTGTGTGTATATAATGGTTTACCAGTCACTTTTGTGCCAATTCCCACATCCTCTGATCTCGCATTCTCATTATTCAGTGAAAACTGAGGATAAAATAAAAGGGTTGCAAAGAAAAGGAGATGCAAGGGAAAGTATGGGAAGGTAATCTCAAAGTGAGTTTAGACTGTACTATGATAGGGAAATTAATTTAATTCAATTGTAGACCTCAATGTTAACATTTTAGTAAATTGGACTTTCTTCTGGACTATGCTACCTTCCTACAAATTTGCTTATTAAACAAAAAGGTTACTGTTCACAAAAACAATTTAGACTTTTATATTAGAGTTGCTGTTATGGTTTAAATTGGGTCTTATGAATTTTATGTAACGTTAATAACAACTAAACACACTTATTATATTTACTGAGCGTATTCAGTTTTTTTCAAAGATTTGCTAATCAGAATGTGGTTGCCCCAAACAGCTTCAGTATATGAATACAGCAATGCAGATATGGTTGATTATCTTAACACTGATTCTAATAGACTCACAAAATGGTTTTACTTATTTAAATAATTAAGACATCCTTTTATGTGAAATTGAACATCCTAGAACATTGAGCAAAAATGGAAACCATTAACCCCAAATTATAAATTGTTCAATAATAATAAAACTTTTAAGGTCTGTTGGAGCTGTTAACGAAACCAGACATTTATTATTATTTTATTTAAAATCCATGGATAATCTTCCTACATGGAAATATTATTAAGGTTTAGTCTCACTATCTTATTGGTCAAATATAAAGGCTAAAAACCTAAAACTTATAACTTTAACAGAACTTTTAATGGAAATATGTAAAATTGTGCATCTGTAAAGAAGGTTTATTGTTCTTATTTAGTAACTTGTTTGGGAAATTGCGCATACTGTCTCTTAAATCATTAATGTTTTGAGGTTATGTAATTACTTAAAATTTCATTTATATATATATATATATGGGTCTACTTCACATGGTCGACAGGCCATATGATCAACATCCATTTGGTCGACAGTTCATTTGGTCGACAAGCATGTTATGTGGGGGGCTTCACCCCCCACACCCCCCAATGTGGGGGGCTGTGCCCCCACACCCCCCTAACTATATATATCAACTCCAGGGTCACACAACATTGGGGAGGGGGGCAAATCTGCTTGCCGACCAAATGAACTGTCAACCAAATGAGTGTCGATCATATGGCCTGTCGACCATCTCAGGTAGACCCATTTATATATATATATATATATATATATATATATATATATATATATAAAATGTATTAATATTTCAGAGTTTATGAGAAGTGTAATTCTCCTAAACTTCTCCTAAATTCTTTCTTCTATTTCTTCTTGGATAGCTCTTCACTACCTCGTTTTTATTTTGAATAACATAAGGAGCTGGTTAAGATGTTGTCAGTGTTTTTGGGTGAGGTATGTTATGCATTTTCTACTTAATTTATCTTTTTATTAGGGGAAAGACTACACTAAAAGGTGTATATATTTGATATGTCTTATGTTTAAAGTGTGATTTTATTCCAGTTTGGATGTCAATATGTTCTACTTTTCCCCTCTCTGCTGGGCCTGGTGCATTAAGGCAGGAAGAGATGAGTGCTATTTACCAACACAGAATATGGTGAGCCCTATTTCTGATTATATTAAATCTAAAATATACCGTCAGTTTAACTTTGTTAGGAAGGGTCCCAAGGAACACTGGACAGAAAATGTTGAATAAAAGCAGAACTTTAATGCTGATCAAATCCAATAAAATCAGTGAGCACTTTCGTTAAAACAATGTTAACTTCATCAAAACTAAAGCTATGGCTATTATTGTCGTGGATGTGCCTAGCGAATGTATTACTCATGTTATTTTTCCTAATGGCGTAGTCGTGTTCGGAGATTCTTGCCCTGAATTTTCTTTCCGTTTTACCTGTGTAAAATGTTGAGCACTGGTCACATGTCGCCACATAAACAACTGCTTTGGAAGAGCAGTTGTACCTCCTTTTTACTTTAAAGACCATGTTGTTAATTGAAAACATAATACAAGTTTTGACCTTATGACACCATTTGCATGACTCACACTTATACATGCCAACTAATGTCATCCTGGAACCTGAAGTACAACTTCACTCTAGAATAAAATTGGAATTTGAAAACAAAAGTCCCCTCTCAGTGTGCCATGACCATGTTGGCGAATGCCCCACCACAAGTTGATCCCATGGCCACTCCAGTTGTTTGCAAAAAGTATCTGTCATTGAAGGAGAAGTAATTATTTTTTTAGACTAATTCCAGTAATTCTAAAATTAAGTTAATCTTCTCCAGGTTTACTTTGTGTTCTAATAACAAATCATCAACCCAATCAAGGCCGGTGCTGTGTGGAATGGCAGTATACAAGTCTTTGACATCTAGTGTGACCAATATATCATTCTTATTATAGTCAGTTGGAACTGACATATTTCTCAAGAGATGGATAGACCTTTCCCTATACAATTATTTGACCATCTTCAGCCCAAGAGTCCCAGTGTTTTTTTGGAATCCCTAAGACTCACAAGAGTCTTTTAGATCTGCCTATGAGACCTTTAGTGGATGGTAGGGATTCCATCACCATGACCTGTGCCCAATATTTAGACCACAAGCTTAAGAAAATATTGCAAAAAGAACACCAGATATGCAAGGATTCCTGGACTTTCTTAGAGCAGGTCAATAGAGTTGAGTATAATGAGAATGATATATTGATCACAATAGATGTCAAAGACTTGTATACTGTCATTCCACACAGCACCGGCCTTGATTGGGTTGGTGATTTGATATTAGAACACAAAGTAAACCAGGAGAAGATTAACTTAATTTTAGAACTACTGGAATTAGTCTTAAAATATAATTACTTCTCCTTCAATGACAGATACCTTTTGCAAACAACTGGAGTGGCCATGGGATCAGCTTGTGGTGGGGCATTCGCCAACATGGTCATGGCACACTGGGAGAGGACTTTTGTTTTCAATTTCCAATTTTATTCTAGAGTTAAGTTATACTTCAGGTTCCAGGATGACATTAGTTTAATTTGGAAGGGGTCTTCATTTGAGCTGGATGAGTGTTTACAGTACCTTAACATCACAACCACATTTTTATGGTTCACTTTGGTAATTGATTTGACCCACATGATCTATCTAGATGTAAACTTGTTCAAATACACACTCACTGGAAGGTACGCTACAAGAGTTCACAGAAAAGAAACCTACTCCAATTTCTTTCTACATTTCACCAGCTCCCACCCCAAACATAAAAAGAGGTCAGTGGTAAAAGGGCTACTTGTTCGAGCTGCCTGAATGACCTCTGGGGAAGAGGACTTCATGGTAGAGTGTAGTAACTTGAAATCTATGTTTGAAAGAAGGGCCTATCCAGTTGAATTGCTCAATGAGCTTATTGATGAGGTCACGCAGAAAAAAAATAGGCCACTTTAAGCCCATAGTTGGTGACTACCCTCCTAAAAATAGTCCATTTGTCACTGGGACGAAAAGATTGGATGAAAACATAAGCCCCTTCCTCAGATCTTTAACCATCACTGACAATTCTGACTCTTACAGCCTGAAGTCAATTTTTAGTAAAAACTGGGGCATTTTAATGAAAGATAGGGATGTCACAACTCACTTGGGCGATAAACCAATAATAACATATAGAAGAGGTCTGAATTTAAAAGACCTCCCCTCTTAGAAAAGGACACACTCACACGATAACTGTGGCATGTATAAGTGTGAGTCATGCAAATGGTGCCATAAGGTCAAAACTGGTATTAAGTTTTCAATTAACAAGATGGTCTTTAAAGTAAAAGGGAGGCACAACTCCTCTTCCAAAGCAGTTGTTTATGTGGCGACATGTGACCAGGGCTCAGCATTTTACACAGGTAAAACGGAGAGAAAATTCAGGGCAAGGATCTACGAACACAGCTATGCTGTTAGGAAAAATAACATGAGTAATGCACGCGCTAGGCACATCCATGACAATAATAGCCATAGCTTTAGTTTTATGGCATTTGACCATGTTTTTATTAGTGACAAGATACCTTGGAGACTTCACTGGAGTTAAAAGAATTGAGGTGGCAAATTCTCTTGCATGCAGGCAAATGGCCTGGCATCAATGACAGGACATCCCTCACCCCTGTCTTAAAATTGAAAGGAAAAAAGTAGTACAAAATGTATGACCCTGCATAAGCACTTTATTAGAAAGGGTTTTAGTGTTTTTTTACTTAGTTTGTGTATTACTTTTAAAGCTTATCTATTAGAATGCTAACACAAGGTTTTCAACTGTCTAACTTTGTCTTTAGAGAAAACAATTCAGTTTTTACACAAATTAAATTTTTAGAAGTAAAAAAACACACCTTCTTTACTAGAGGCCTCAGTCCACCAGGAAAACTGCAATTAAATGTAAAACAATTGTGGTCCAGAAAATGGCAGGTAGTTCCAGTGTAAAAAACTCTTCTTTATTCAACCACAGACATATAAGCGCTTTCACAGATAACTTACACTTCTTCAGATACAAATGCATGCTATCTGCTGTGTAACTTATATACCATAAACCAACTAATTAAGTCACAATCATCTTAAAGAAACATCTTTCATTAAGTAAAAACATTCAGTCCTTCACTGTGTAAACATGATTCTAAAAGTATGATGCATAATAAACACATAGAAAAATACATGCATAAAGAATACATCTATAAAAAATGCACATATAAATGTACAAACATAAAAATGTGCTCAAATATAAACATATACCGTTAAAAATCTCTAATACTTAATATAAGTAAGCATGTCATAAAATGACTTAACATTTCATTTATTCAATGGTCTTGTTTTTTTTTTCCACAATCAATCTTTATTATGTTTTCCGAGTTATCATACAATATTACAGAAAACCAAGAAAACAAACAATGCCCAAATGAAACTTATAAAAACAATACTACAAAATATATACACTATATACATGAATGCTTCCATCAATTAAACAAGGTCAATATAAAAAGATAAGAACTTCTGACAGGAATATTAAAAGATCATTTGTCAATATACTAAATAATTAATGCTGAACAAAAATTTAAACATATATGTCCATGGGTTAAATTGGATTCGGAACATTAAGCCAACAGAATATTGAAATTTTTCTCCCATATTTTCGGATTATTTATGGTTTTCCTATGATCCTTAATTAACAATTTGTGAGCTAAAATATGTTATATCGCTAAACCTTTAAAGTTATCCCATGAAGTTTGGGATGGATTCAACCAATTTGTAGCTATATAAAGTTTCATTAACAAGAAAATATTTATAAGTATAATTATTTGGGATTTATCCAAATTATTCGGAGGGATATGTAGGATCATAAATTCCCAAGAAAGTGTCAAGTGTTGATAACCCATCTTTTGTAATTGAATTTTTAGGGAATTCCAAAGTTTATATATGCATTTACAGCTCCAGAACATGTGTAAGAGGTCAGCCACTTGATCATTACAGTATGGGCATTTAGGCAAATTTTTAGAATTGAATTTATGCAGGCTAAGACGAGTATAATAAGCATTATTAAGAATCATCAGTTGGGTAAATAATAACTTCTGAAGAGATATTGATTTTATAGTTAAGTTAATTGCTTTTAGTATTTTATTATCTTCTATCAATGGTATTTTTCCCTCCAGTATTTTGATAACAGTATTTGATTTTGATATTTCAAGTCTTTTACCAATTTATATGTAGAGGTTATATATTTGGAATCTTGTATAAGAGTTTTCCATAAATTTGAACAAATGGTTAAATCCTCATCCTTAATTCTAACATCACTAAATTAACTTATAGAAAGATCCTTTAACTGTCTAAGTATAATTAAATAAGATTTAGGAAGGTTCGTCTCCTTTGAAATATCATGTATTGAGAAACAGAGATAAGGGTATATATCAATTAAAGTTAAATTAACTATAAGTGGAAATTTTTTAAGATTTATCAGTTGATTATTGATTTTCAAATTTGGGTTCTTGTGAAAGGGTTGAAAAGTCATCATATGTTGCAAGAGATTTAATGACTGAAAAAAGTTTTGTATCAATGTTATGTATAATCTAATATGCTCCATTAAAGGATATCATTTAAAATTGTCTTTATTTAAAAAGGGTAATGCCTTGGGGTTAATATCTAAACTTACAACATGTTTATAATTCAGAACCAACCAATTTGGTGCCCATTTACCACTGGCTGTGTCAAAGTTAGTGATTCTTAAAATCCTATTAGAATTTATTATTAAGTAATATAATTCAAAATTAGGTAAATCAAGCCCACCTTTATTCTTCGGAGTCATCGATTTATCATAAGATATTCTGTTTTTCCTAGGCTCCCATATAAATTTAGCCAATTCCGTATGAATCTGTTTAAAGAATTTCTTTGTAATTAACACTTGACTAGCTCGAAAAATGTATAACAATCTTTGGAGTACATTCATTTTAATAATTGAAACCTTTGCCATTGTTGGTAACTTTAAATTATTCCATCTTTTTAAATCAGACAATATATGATCTCAAATTAATTTAACATTATTAACATAAAAATCTCTATTATCTGTGGAAGAGATAATACCCAAGTATTTTATTTTCTCTTCAGATTTTATATGTCCTACCAATGGTATATACTATATATATATAGTTTATATTGTAGTGGATATATAGATATTTTAGTACCATAGATTATTGGTGCATTATAATATGTATTTTGTTTAAAATGTAGAATAATTTAAATTAACTCTGTCAAAAAGCTTTTGTGCATCAATTACCTATGGCATCTGAAATTAATGTATGAGTGTTAAAGTACTATCGGTAGTTTGTCTGGTATTTATAAATCTGGCCTGTTCATTAGATATTATTGAATCTAATCTTCTTCAACCTATTGGCTCAAATAGAGGTCAAAATCTTCATATCTATATTAGTGAGTTCAGGCCTATAATTATCCTGCATTTCTTTAGGTATAATTATTATTCACATTAAAAGTGAAGATCATTAACTTTATTATTGATTATATAATTAAATACATGTGAAAGTATTTTGCCAAAATATTGTAGCTATTTGCTCAGAGGAGATTGATTTGATTAAATCTATTTGATATTTTCACCTATTTCAAAAATATTTTTGTAGAAAATCCTCATTAGTTTTATTTGTTGGTAATTCCTGATGGTCTCCATAAATTTGAGAAAATATTAATTCAAAGGTATTCATAATATCTGCGGAGTTTGTATATCTTTTATTATTAAACTGTATTTCAGGAATTTGAGAAGGTGTTTTCACTTGATTAATGTCTGCAGCTAGAGCCTTTAATGGGGTTTGAGTATGTGTCTAACTGTTTGAGCCAATATTCATTTTCATGAAATGACAACCTACTATTTTGGCATAAGCAGATCCTTTTGATATTTTAATAGTTCTGTTTCAGTTTGTTTTTATTATATCCCTAATTAAATCTTGATCTACCACCACAATTTTATTCCACTTTCTCTTATCCTGTGTTTTTTATAAAATAGTATCCATAACTGATCAATACTGTGTGTTTGTTTATTTAAACTATACCACAGTAGCATACTGATACAAGGCTATCCTGGTTTTCCACCTGAGAAATTAAGACAAGACTTACAGTTTCAGAGCAGTCCTTGGTCAATTGTGATTGTTCTTAACACATACTTGTCTTGCTTTGTGATTGTTTCCAGCCCCTCATACAAGAACCTAACAGGGTCTCTACCCGCTTCACTCCCACGCCCTGCCCCCTATTCCTCCCGCCCCAGTGGTCCCACCTTTATTGGACTCAAACCCCTTTCATCTTTCCAATTGCCGACCACAGCTAACCCAACACTACCTCCTCCATATTCCTCTACTATCACACCTCCTCAACTGACATGTACAAGCATACCTTTTCCTTGCTCACTGCATGCACTCTCCTTGCATATCTTACATCCTACCAAAGCTCCATCATTCCCCACTCAACCACTACCACTGTACTACTACTCACACCACCACCCATGTCTCACCCATACTCAGCTCCCCTCCCACCAGCTCAAGAACCATCCCTATGCACCCCCCACATATTCTACCAACTATATTACTCAAACGTAAAGCATCCCTACAACTTAACATAGTAACCCTCCCACCATACTTATTACCCACAGAGAACAATCATAAACTTTCCCTTATAAACAAACACATTCAAAAACTGAGAAAAACTAATAATCTCATGCATATCAAAACTAGCCCTAAGTGGAGACATCCACCCCAACCCTGGCCCTACCATCTCCAACCCCAATCCTCATAATCAGACTAGAAACCACAACCTCTCCCATATTACAGCCAATAGAAAGCCAAGTGACTTCCTTCTACTAAGCCTAAATATTAGAATTATATCCAACAAAGTCCATGAACTCCATGCCACCATAGACTTATACTCCCCAGATATAGTCGTCCTGACAGAAACCTGGCTAAAACCTCACATTACCAGTGAGCAAATACTCCCTACAGGTTACGGCATACTAAGAGTTGACCGGCTAAACAAAAAAGGAGGTGGTGTAGCTATATATTTAAACAACATCTAAACATCCAGATCTTAAAATCATCAGCTCCACAAATAGGCAATGAAGAAATAATATATACCAACCTCAAAATTAACCAAAACAAAACCATCAACATAATTGGATGCTACTTCCCACCTGGTCAAAACATCCCTCCACTAGAAAACCTCCTCAGCTGGTCTACCCACCATCTCCCCCAAGAAACTATCATCTTAGGTGATTTCAATATTGACTGGCAATCCTGTTCTGGCAACAATCCAACCCATCATGTACACCTTCATGGCTTCACCCAACTAGTCCAGTCACCAACAAGGATAAATAAAAACTCCAGCAAGCACTCTACCCTGGATTGGATACTAGTCAGTAAGAACCCCCAGTCATATATAACAGGCTGCTTATCAGATAGCCTCAGTGATCACTCCCCAACATTCCTACTCAAAAAATACCTGTACCAAGTTAAACCTGTCATCTATCGTCAAATACGTAAAAAAAATAACTTTAACCCACTCACATTCATCTCATCCCTCAAAGAATGTAACTGGCATGCTCTAAAGTACCTCAGTCTAGATGACGCAGTTGAATCTTTTAATACTACCTTCCTGAACATCCTTAATTACCATGCCCTCATAAGATTTTCCAGAACCAAAGCACAACCCTCCCCATGGCTACAGAAAACCACTAAGTCAGAAATGAAAAACAGGGATAAAGCCTGGGAGCACTGGCGCAAAACCAAAACCCCCGCAGCTAGACAGAAATTCCTAGAACTACGCAATAGAGTCAAAAAGCTAATAAAATGGGACAAATTCCAATACCACCAGTCTGCCCTAGACTCCTCACAACACAGCCCCAAACAATTCTGGTCCTCCATAAACTCCATCCTCCACCCATGTAAAGTCAGTACCCCTCCTCCTAACATCCCTCACTCCTCAGAAAATATTGCTACCTCATTCAACACACACTTCACCGAAACCATACTATCACTAGCTAAACAACACAACCCCCTCCCTCCAACCCACACCTTCAACTAGTAATCTCCCACT
Organism: Protopterus annectens; assembly: GCF_019279795.1. Classification (NCBI taxonomy): domain Eukaryota; kingdom Metazoa; phylum Chordata; order Ceratodontiformes; family Protopteridae; genus Protopterus; species Protopterus annectens. The sequence continues at coordinate 1,488,505,381 of NC_056731.1, read as the reverse complement.
GCCTTCTCTTTTTCTCCTGTACCTACCTCCAACATAAAAACTCTTAACTAAACTTAAACCCACCAAATTAGCAGCAGACAACCTCCCAAGTGAATACCTACAAATCGCAGCTGATGCTCTGGCCTACCCAGTATCCATCTTGATTAACCGATCTCTGTCAGAAAGTTACGTTCCCACATTGTGGAAAGTCTCACATATAATTCCCCTCCACAAAGGTGGACCCTCTGCAGAACTAACCAATTACCGCCCCATAGCTATTCTCTCTCCACTCTCCAAAATACTAGAGAGATGCATACACTCTCAAGTCTCACACTACCTCCTTACTAACAACCTCCTTTCCAGTACTCAGCATGGTTTCCGACCAAACCATAGCACCACCACTGCCTTACTCTCCTTTACTAAAACTATCCTTCAGCATAAAAACAATGGCTATCTCTCCTCTGCTACTTTCCTAGACCTATTTAAAGCATTTGACATGGTCCCACACAAACAACTTATCTCTGTCCTCAATAACCTATCCTACTCACAATCAGTCACCAACTGGTTTCAGAGTTACCTGTCTGACCACCAACAATCCGTTGTATGGCAGAATGACATATCTCCCCAACTACCTGTCTCCATAGGGGTTCCCCAAGGATCCATCCTTGGACCCCTACTTTTCTCTGTTTGCACCAATAATCTAGCCTCTGCCACCAAACATGGCACACTCATCCAATATGCAGATGACTCTACCATCATCTGCTCAGCCCAGTCCCTACCCAAACTGCAGAAAGTCACACAGGAAGCCTTTTCCTCTGTTGAAACATGGTTATCCGATGCCCAATTAATACTCAACCCAAACAAAACTAAACTACTCATCTTCCAACCCACCAAACATACTCAAAACAACTCTCACTTTAACATCACAGCAAAAGACAACACCACTATATACCCAACTGAACACACCAAATTGCTAGGGTGGAAATAGACAATAAACTAAAATTTGACATTCACATATCCATGACCATAAAAAAAGTCCACAAAAAACTAGGAGCATTATACAGAAATAAACAATTTCTCACTAAAGCAGCAAAGATTTCAATAGCAAATTCCCACCTTATCTCCACCCTACTTTATGCCTCTCCAGTATATACCAACCTAAGGCAATGTGATCTAAACAAGCTAGAGACCTGCTACAACAAAATCGCAAAATTCGCCACAGGGGCATCCTACCGTAGTCACCACTGTCTCTCACTTGCTGAACTGGGCTGGCTTGAACTCTCTCACCTCCTTCAGTGGTATCAACTCTCACTCAGCCACAAACTAGTAAACCTTCCACTAAATGTCCCATCCCTCCAGAATCTACTCCAACCCTATCGCACCATCAGACCACTAAGATCCAGCAACAAAAGTCACTTGCAGATTACTAAAGCCAATAAATCTGCTGGTGAAGCACTATTCTCTTGCGCCATAGCCAAATTATGGAACTCACTCCCACCCACAATTACCTCCGTACCATCATGCACCAACTTCAAAACTTTATTAAAAGCGCACCTAAAAACATGCTGGCTATGCCCTTGCAACTCCCACTCTAATATCATCCACCCCATCCCACTACTACCTTTCTTTCACCTCCACTAACTACCTTGATGATAGCAAGCTCAGATGCTCATAAGCCTAGTACTTATTATACAGCAGGAACTTCTCATTGTTACATTTGTTAATGCCTGTTATGTACTTCACAGATAAAGATTCTAGTTGTCTACTGATGTACTATGTTCTTCATCTGTAAATATGTTGTAAGTAATTTCTATGTTAAATTGTTAATCACTATGTAATCCAATGTAACTGCTGTCTGTTTATTTTACTGTGAAGCTTTTCTCCCCGGGCCTCCATTGAAAATGGACCCACGTCCAGTCGGACACTCCCGGTCAACAAATTTAAATAAATAAAATAAATAAATAAAAATAAATAAATAAATGGTAAAAGCGAAAAGGGTTTTGGCATTTTTAAAGGAAATACATTTTTTTTTTAAGATTTATTTTGTAGTTGGATATCTCTGCCAATTCCTCCACCGCTTTCAAAATTTTCTTGGTATCTGAGATAGGTGTCGTACAGTAAATATTAAGGTCATCCACAAAAGCAGCCATAGATATTTTAGTACCATAGATTATTGGTGCATTATAATATGTATTTTGTTTAAAATGTAAGAATAAAGGTTCTAAATATAAATTGAATAAAATAGGAGATAAATGACAGCCTTGACGAGTTCCGTTTTTGATTTGTATTCTTTTGGAAAAATTTTTATTAATATATAAAGTTGTGTAAGGGTTGTCATATAATTTTTGTAATGTTGAAATAAAATCTTGAGGTATATCAAAATATGGTAAAATATCAAACAAAAATTTTAAATTAACTCTGTCAAAAGCTTTTTGTGCATCAATTATAAGTGCATACAAATTAAAATTCCTATAATTGGCATAAGAAATTAATGTATGAAGTGTTAAAGTATTATCGGTAGTTTGTCTGGTATTTATAAATCCGGCCTGTTCATTAGATATTATTGAATCTAAAACCTTCTTCAACCTATTAGCTAAAATAGAGGTCAAAATTTTCATATCTATATTTAAAAGTGAGATAGGCCTATAATTATCCGGGTTTAGAAAATCTGCATTTTCTTTAGGTATAAGAATTATTCTAGATGCATTAAAGTGAGGATCATTAACTTTATTATTGATTATATAATTAAATACATGTGAAAGTATTTTGCCAAAATTATCACAAAAGGTTTTATAAAACTCAGTAGTCAGACCGTCCGGTCCTGGTGCTTTATGAGATTTCAACTTTTTAATTGTGTCTATTATCTCCTCAGAGGAGATTGGTTTGATTAAATCTATTTGATATTTTCCACCTATTTTCGGAAAAATTATTTTTTGTAGAAAATCCTTATTAGTCTTATTTGTTGGTAATTCCTGATGGTCTCCATAAATTTGAGAAAATATTAATTCAAAGGTATTCATAATATCTTCGGATTTTGTATATCTTTTATTATTAAACTGTATTTCAGGAATTTGAGAAGGTGTTTTTACTTTATTAATAATATGAGCTAGAGCCTTTGATGGGGTTTGAATATGGTTAGCATACTTTACCAATAATTTATGTTCATGAAATGACAACCTACTATTTTGGAACATAAAAAGATCCTTTTGATATTTTAATAGTTCTGTTTCAGTTTATTTATTAAAATCCCTAATTAAATCTTGATCTAATACCTTAATTTTAGTTTCCAATCTTTGTATCTCTCTATCCTGTGTTTTTTTATAAAACGTAGCTTTTTGAATAAAAATCCCCCTTACTTGTGCTTTGGTTGTCGCCCACTCAATATCGGGTGTATGTTGCTGTTTGGAGAAATTAACTAATAGAAGATTAAGAATCGCTTGAATTTCCTGAATTATATCCTCCTTATTTAATAAATTTGGATTTAAAGACCAATTATACCCCCTGTGTCTTAGACTATTACTGATGTCTTTATTAAAACTTAATGTAATTTTAGAATGATCCGATAAGTATCTAGCTTGTATATGTACATAGGGATCAGAATTAATTAATATCTCAGAAATCAAGAAAAAATCTATCCTAGACCACATCTTATGACAACTTGAGTAAAATGTAAAGTTGTTAGTGTTATATTTATTATTTATGTATTTAAAGGGATCATATAATTTAAAATCAGCTTTAAGTTCACTTAAAGCTATTACTGCTTGATTATTGAAAGACCTATATGATCTTGATTTATCCATTTTAGGATCTTGATATGTATTCCAGTCACCTCCTATGATTATATAACAATTGTTATATTGATTCAGAATAGGGTAAAGTGATGCTATAAAAAGCTGCTGATTAGTACATGGTGCGTATATATTAAGAAGTAAAACAGGTTTATCAAAAGGGGTGGATGACAGAATAACATAACACCATCTTCCCTCTTTGTCTATTTTGGAGTCTAAAATATTACCTTGATACTGATTTTTTATAATTATAGCTACACCTGCACTATTAGTTTTCCCTTCTGAGGCTACTACCTCTCTAATCCATTTCTTTCCCATTGGTCATTGGTCAAGTGAGTTTCTTGAAGTAAAATAAAATAAGCCTTAGTCTGCAAAAATAAATGAAGAAATAATTTCCTCTTCTTCATGTTCTGGAGTCCTTTAGTGTTCCATGAATCTATTATCCACATACTAAAAACCTGAATTTGTTAAAGTGTACATTAACTTTGAAAAACTGTAATAAAATCAAATATGTTTGCAGAATATGTATTGTCTCGAAGCATTCTAGAAATCCTGTCCCACACCAGTGCCTAACCACTATACCCCTGGACCAGGACATACATAGGTTGTTTGCGTGATTAAAAACTTTCAGATTAAATAACACTTCTAAATATTCATTCTTTACCTTAAAGTATGCAACATCTATAACATGCAAAAAACCTATAACTGGTACAACTAAATCTACAAAGTCTAACCAAAACATTCCCTAAAAAAACACTGCTAAGCATCTACAACTCTTGATCAATCTATTTGTTAGAAAATATCAAGTAGAAAAGTCCTAACTACACATAAAATTATTAATTTCCCTCTCCAATAATCTCAAATGTTTACTTAGTGATAATAAACAGTTGTGTCTCAATAGAATAATCCCAAAGAATATAACTAAAAGGTTATTAACCTTCAAAAATGAGACACTACCAGTGTTAAATAATACAATTACTAACTTATAGATAATTCACAAAATGTACTGTCACTTAACAGAAAACCATAGAAAAATTGAGTAACCAACCACTTGGGTATTGTATGTAAATCATACGTTGTTTATATAGACCAACTTTATCTGAGACCTTTAATATTGGTAAATAAAATGAATAAAGTGAGAGCTTGAAGTTTATTTTAATGGCTAAGATGTTTATATCGTATAGTATTAAATAAGTAGTATATCCAACATGTCATACAGTAGCCACAGTGTAATAACTACTTTTATATAAACCATGCCTATACTAAAATCAATAAACCAAAATATATACTTAACTGTCTTATGTATATTAATACCTTGAATCCAAATGTTAAAAAAAAAAATAACCGAACATGCCCTCCTAATAAAGGAAGTCTAACAGTGTTGTACCCAATAGCATCTGCTAGGTACCCTACCAATAGACCACCTCACTAGCTAAATAGAGGCATATTAGTATACAAGACCAATTGTAACTTATATTATACTAAAATACTCTGGTCTGTATTAACTTTATATACTATTTATGTTTTATTTTACATGACAATCAGTATTTACCACTAGCATATCAGTAACCAGGTTCACTTTATAACATCGAAATACTGAAATGTCAAATTTCAGTATCTCGAAGCTATAAAGTCAAATGTTAAAAATAGTGAACGTTCATAATCGCGAATTTGACGTATGCCGAAAATATTTCGAATTTGCGGTTATGAAGTTGCGCTATGTAATGTCCCGGTTTGTGTTTTGTTGGTGCGCAGTGCCGTGTTTGGATGTAGGTGTTATGTCAGGTAAGTGAGTATTTTGTAAGGGTTTTGAGTGGGAGTTAGAGTGTGTGTGAGGGATTGGAGAATGTGAGTGTGTGAGTGAGCTTTTGTGTTGTGTTTGTGTGATCTCGGAGTTAGTATATATAAGTAGGGGGTGGGGCAGCCCCATAGAGTGCAGGGGGCTGTTTATGTGTGTGTGAGTTGTGTATGTGTGTTGTTTTTTTGTTTATGTTGTGATGTGGGTGTTGTGTTGTATGTTTAGTGTAGTGTGTGCGGTGTTTTCGGTTATGTGGTTTCGTGGTTTTTGTTTGTCGGTGTTTTGTGGATTCGGTTTTATAGTCTCGAGATACTGAAATTCGATATTTCAGCATTCCGAGGTTATAAAGTGAATCCCAGTAACCATATCTACTCACATTTACCTAAACATTGTACTTTGAGGGATATGTGTCATACAAAGTGTGTACCATCCCAACAGACCAAAACAAACACCATCAAATATATTTACCTTGTATTTTTTATTTTTTATTTTTACATACCTGCACGAGTTCAGGATACATTCTAACCATTAGAAAATGATCTAATAACTTTAAAAGTATCTAACTATTAATATTATAGTCTGATTTACTTTTTTTCCTTCTTTTTGCAAAGATTTCCATTTTCCAAGCCTGGAAAACCTGCCTTCGGCTTCGCGATGGGGGAACCATTAAATGAACGGACATCCGGATGCGCCACAGCAAAAACGAACCCTCAGGAGCAACAGAAGCATTTCCTGTTTGATCTTGGGAAGAAACAGCTCGTGAAGGCCATAAAGTATTGGAAATGCTTCGCAAATGATCAGGAGCTATAAAACAAACCATTATCTGATGTCCAAGAGGCCTGGTGAACTGAAAACTCAAACAAAGGATTATGAAGCCTCGAGTTACAGCAAAAAATGAATCCAACCTCAGATGTTGTGATAACCGGATCGGAGAGCCATACTAAGATTCTGAAGCAGGCAGAGACTTAAAAATCATCAAAAAGGTAGATTTTGCTTCTTTTTTTGTAGAAACCGAATATTTGGAACCATCAACTGTAAAAGTTAAAGTATTAGGGTATTTCATTTGGAATTTAATCTGTTTTTTGATGAGAAACTTACAGTAAGCAGATAAAGCTTGTCTAGCTTGTCTTATTTGCAGTGGCAAATCCTGAGCCATAGAAACGTTATTATTGTTCCACATGATAAAACCTCCATTCTTTTTTACAGTTAGAATTATTTTATTCACATCTTGATAGTTAAGTATTTTTACATACACTGGTCTTGGTATATTTAAAGCATGTGATTCTCTCAAAGCTCTATGAGCTCTCTCTATTATTATTTGTTTAGCCATGTCAGAGTCATTGAACAGCATAGTAAATATCTGAATAATGGATGGAATTAATTCATTGTATTGGATTATTTCCGGTATCCCTCTGATAATTATATTATTTCTCCTGGATCTAGCCTCTAAGTCCACAATTTTAGCTTGCATAGAATGAATATCCAGATCATGAATATCAGTTTTTTTTAGCAAGCATTGTTATTTTGTCTTCATTCTCAGATATTCTTGCTTCAGATCTATCCAGTCTCTCAAGAATTTGAGTACAAGTAATACTAAAAGATTGTACCTGATTAGATAGCTCTTTCAAAGCTTCTTGGATGGGCAACAAAGCGGTTTTAATATCTTCCATATTTGCTAGTTGGTCCGGTTTATTTTTAATTCCAGATTTTAAAAGTTCCTGCTGTTTTGTCACCTTCTGCCTTTTCGAAGTTAAATCTTTTTCTGGTGATTGAAGTTCTGACAGTTTGGTTTTTGTTGTTGTTGTATCCATGCTTTTATCTTCTTTTGACATTATAAAGCAGAACAGCACTTACTGTAGCTTAATAGTAAGTAGACCAAGTTTGTTGATCAGACAAATCCTTTGTTTAACACTCTCTTCAGATTCAGTCAAATAATCAGTTCTAATCCTGTTAAATTCTTCAATTTCTCTAAGGTCATTCACCTCTCAAGCGATATTTGAATGTAGTAGATTAATTTTACCCGAAAATTGTTGTTATAAAACTCGTAGTATAACTTCAGGGTTAAATTTTCCTCAGGATAAATGAAGAGCTGTAGATATGCAGTGTTCACAGAATGGCAGCCATCTTTGAATCCTCAATGGTCTTGTTTTAAGTTTTGGTCTTATGGGTATCCTGTCATTAAACCCATGCCCAGAATCTGCATGTCAGTCATAATCCATTTTGGCTCAAGCTTTTCTGTCCTGTTTCTAATGTCCCCCATTCTGATGTTGTTAAATATCTTACCTATAACTAAAAAAGTAAAATTGTGTGTGCTGTCATTCACTCAAATATGTTTAGATAATACACTAACATCACTTTTTTTCTGTATCTGGTACATATGTTCCTTGATACGATCTCTAAGGGCTCTATCTGTTTTTCCAATATAGAAACAAAAACAGACTGAACAGTGGGCTAAATAAATATGTTGTGAAGCACATGTAGCTGAAATGTTAAATACATATTCCCTGCCTGTGTCAGGATGCAAAAACTTATTACTGTTACTTATATATTTACACATGGAACATCTCCCACATGGACAAGTCTGTCCATCTCTTTTCCTTATATTTTAATTCTTAAAATAACAAAGTCTTCTCTTTAAAGAGTGCATATTCTTATGTGCACAACTTGGTCTAGGTTCCAGTAAGGAACTAATCTCTTTATCTGTCATCAACATTTCCCAGTGCTTCTCAATTATATTTTTATACAGCCTCACATCAGTGGAATAAAACAGAGGAAATCTTATTTTATTTTCTGTCTTCTTTTTATGTATTGTATGTACTGACATATTATTCCTTTTAAAAAAATATGATCTAGCTGTGTTTTCCCTCATTTCAACCACCATATCTCTAGTTTTATTAATTTCATCCTTATGGTAACCTCTCTCTACAAAATGTTGATTCATCTTTTTAGCTTGTTGTTCAAAATCCTCTGTTCTTGCATTAACCCTCAATGCTCTAAGTAACTGGCTATGTGGTATGCTCTTATATATATGTGGAGGGTACATACTGGTTCTGTGCACAAAACTGTCACAATGACATTCTTTCTTATATAAATTTGTATATATCCTCCCTTCCACATCTTTTTTCATGTTAACATCCAAAAAGTGAACTTCTAATGACATATCCACTGAAAATTTTAAGTAATTTGTAGAGTTATTAATGTAGTTAAAGAAATCTGTAAACTGTACCTGTGTCCCCACCCATAACAAAAAAAGTTAATCTACAAACCTACAGTAATATAGAATATGTTGTCTTTGTCTCCCTCTTAGAATAAACTCATCTTCGCAAATGGCTAGTACTCATTGGTGTAGCTATTGGCACACAAAGTGCCCATAGCTACGCCATGCCTCTGCCAATAGATAGTTTCATTGAACATAAATATGTTATTTTCCAAGACTGTCTTTAACAACTTAGTAATAACTTCCATGTTCCCTTCATTAAATTCTTTACAAGACTTACAAAACAACTCAATGTTGTTTATTCCTTCTTTGTTCGGGATCAGAGTAAACAGTGATGTAATATCCATAGTTACTAAATACACATCTTCACAGTTCTTATAATTATCACAAAAATAAAACAAGTCATTCAAAAAAGTGTTTTGTGCCTTTTAATATATGCCCTATGTTATTCAAATATGGGTGGAGGGTTTTCTCTATATATGTAGAGGCTGACTCTGTTGACCATCCTTGTCCAGCCACTATAGGTCTTAGTGGTGGACATATGGGGTCTTTGTGAAGTTTAGGTAACCCTTGAATCACAGGTAATAGTGGATGCTGTACTGTTAGGTAGTCATAAAAACTTTTGTCAATCTTACCATTTCTAAAAAGTTCAGTATAAACTGTATTAATATGTCTTATGACACTCTGAACTCTAACTTTATGACAGAATAAAATGAGCATCTGACAACATTATTTTCATATCATTCTGATATCTTTTCACATCATATATCACTAAAGGACCTCCCTTGTCCACTGGTCTTATTGATATGCTATGATTAGCTTCTAAGTTTCTAAGTGCCAGATACTCATGTTTTGTCAGGTTGTACCTCCTTAATTTAGTAGTTCTATCACTTTTATTAATCTTGTGTATGTCATTAATACATAGTCTTTCAAAGGCATTAATCACTGGATTAAGTACTGGTACATATGTACTCAGTTTTCTTAACATTTCTACACTAGCAACACTTTCATTACTTTTATAATTCAGTTTTAAAGTCAAATTTCTAGTAAACAACTTTAAATCAAAAATTCCCTCAGTAAAGTCCATCTTTTGGCTTGGAATAAAGGATAGTCCTTTCTTTAAGACACTAGTCTCTTCTGCTGTAAGTACATGGGATGACAAGTTCCAAATCAATGTTTCTTCTAGATTTCCCAGGCCTTTTTTATTGTTGGTGTCCCTGTAATTTCTTCCAGTTTCCTTTTTACTCAGCTCCTGCTTCTTGACCTCATTCTCATCCCTTTCTCTCCTATTTCCTTAATAGAAGGGGAAAAAACTATTTGGTGTTAAAAGTAGTTGGCACATTATGTTGTTTTCTCCCTGGTTCAACAGTCTCTGGTACTCTGTTGGTTAAAATAGTTACATTCCCTGTCTCTCTGTCAGCTCTATGTACTTGTGCCACTGTTTGAATTGTTTTTTTACTGACAACCTGCTCTTCAGCTCCTGTCATCGTCATCAATCCCGAATAAAGAAGGAATAAACAACATAAAGTTCTTTTGTAAGTCTTGTAAAGAATTTAATCAAGAGAACATGGAAGTTATTATTAAGTTGTTAAAGACAGGCAAGGAAATTAACATTTATGTTCAATGAAACTATCTATTGGCAAAGGCATGGCATAGCTATGGGCACTTCTTGTGCCAATAGCTACACCAATGCTGTACTAGCCATTTGGGAAGATAAGTTTATTCTAAGAGGGAGATACAGATAACATATTTTGTATTACTGTAGGTCTGTGGATGACCTTTTTTGTTATGGGGGGCACACAGGTAAAGTTTACAGATTTTTTTTGACTACATTAATAACTCTACAAATTACTTAAAATTTTCAGTAGATATGTCATTAGAAGAAGTTCACTTTTTGGATGTTAACATTAACAAAGATGTGGAAGGGAGGATATATACACATTTATATAAGAAAGAATGTGACTGTGACAGTTTTGTGCACAGAACCAGTATGCACCCTCCACATATATTTAAGAGCATAGCACATAGCTAGTTACTTTCAAGCATCGAGTCTTAATGAAAGAACAGAGGACTTTGAACAACAAGCTGAAAAGATGAGTCAACATTTTGTAGAGAGAGGTTGTCATAAGGATGAAATTAATAAAACTAGAGATATGATGGTTGAAATGAGGGAAAATACAGCTAGACCATATTTTTCTAAAAGGAATATGTCAGTACATACAACACATAAAAAGAAGACAGAAAATAAAATAAGATCTCCTCTGTTTTATTCCACTGATGTGAGGCTGTATAAAAATATAATTGAAAAGCACTGGCAAATGTTGATGACAGATAAAGAGATTAGTTCCTTACTGGAACCTAGACCAAGTTGTGCACATAAGAATATGCACTCTTTAAAGAGAAGACTTTGTTATTTTAAGAATTAAAATATAAGGAAAAGAGATGGACAGACTTGTCCATGTGGGAGATGTTCCATGTGTAAATATATAAGTAACAGTAATAAGTTTTTACATCCTGACACAAGCAGGGAATATGTATTTAACATTTCAGCTACATATGCATATTATTTATTTAGCCCAATGTTCAGTATGTTTTTGTTTCTATGTGTGAAAAACAGATAGAGCCCTTAGAGATTGTATCAAGGAACATATGTAAAAGTTACAGAAAAAAAGTGATGTTAGTGCATTATCTAAACATATTAGAGTGAATGACAACACACACAATTTTACTTTTTTAGTTATAGGTAAAATATATGACAACATCAGAATGGGGGCATTAGAAACAGGACAGAACAGCTTGAGCCAAAATGGATTATAAGACTGAAAGCATATTCTGGACATGGGTTAAATGACAGGATACCCATAAGACCAAAACTTAAAGCAAGAACATTGAATAAATGAAATATTAAGTAATTTTATGACATGCTTACTTATATTAAGTATTAAAGATTTTTAACAGTATATGTTTATATTTGAGCACATTTTTATGTTTGTATATTTATATGCGCATTTTTTATACATGTATTCTTTATACATGTGTTTATGTGTTTGTTATGCATTATACTTTTTAGAATCATGTTTAAACAGTGAAGGACTGAATGTTTTTACTTAATGAAGGATGTTTCTTCAAGATGATTGTGACTTAATTAGTTGGTTTAATGTATATAAGTTACACAGCAGATAGCATGCATTTGTATCTGAAGAAGCAGAAGTTATCTGTGAAAGCGCTTATATGTCTGTGGTTTAATAAAGAAGAGTTTTTTACACTGGAACTACCTGCCATTTTTTGGACTACAAGTGTTTTACGTTTAATTTTTAGAAATATTTACAATACTCTTTATATGTGAAGTGTTGTTGCAATAGTTAGCAATGGGTTAACTATATCCATTCATTTTAGTCATGTTTTAGCTGGTTCTCTGTGTCCAATCAGATTGTTTTAAAAGGTATTTAAAGATTGGTTGTGCATATTGACTTTTGTCTGATGAAGTTAACATTGTTTTAACGAAAGCACTCACCGATTTTATTGGATTTAATCAGCATTAAAGTTCTGCTTTTATTCAACATTTTGTGTCCAGTGTTCCTTGGGACCCTTCCTGCCAGTGTTCTTCTTTATTTGGTTTGTTTGTTGCCCTTGTCATTTTCTTCAGTTTAACTTTGTTGACAACAGCATAAAATGTGGGAGATCGACACATGGAGCATAAAAGAGATTCAGTTGGTCAAAAAGAGAAAACTCTTTTTTCATCTTGCCCTTAAATCAAAAGCAAAAATAATATTAGTTCAAGAAACACATATATGGTAAGGGGACAATGGTCACACTATATGGGAAATGGATTAGAATGATAATTGCATCTGGCAAAGCAATAAATAGAGCTGGGGTAGCTATAATAATTAAAAAATCTTTTCAAGATAATATAATATATTATGACACTGATCGAGAGGGTAGATGGTATTATATAATCTGCAGATGTCCTCATGTTGGTGATCCTATTTTGATATTAAATATATATGCCCCTTGCATTAAACAATAAGATTTCTTTATGTCTTTATATACAATGTTATCTGTTTTCCAGATACTTAATTTTAGGAGGTGACTGGAACTCTTACCAAGATCCCTTAGTGGATAGAACAAACCCAAGTAAGCCATATAATACTCAAGCCACTGTAACAATCTCAGAATTAAAAAATGACGTTGCCCTATTTGACCCCTATAATTGCCAAAATCAGAAATTATCAAAAGAGAAATTTACATTTTACTCACAATGTCATAAAGTCTGGTCTAGAATTGATTTATTTTTAATCGCCAAATTCTTTTCTAATGTAAACATTAGTTATTTCAATCACAGATTTTTTTCTGACCACTCAAAAGTCACATTTACTATAGATTGGTCCTATAAACACAACCTTAATTATAGGTGATATAACTGGTCTCTGAACCCTAATTTTTTAACAAAAGGGGATATCGTGGCAGAAGTTAATGATGTTGAAGGATCTCCTGAACGAGCCACCCACTTCTCAAATGCATTTTGACATTGAGAGGGCAGCTGCTAAAGTTCAAATAAGAGGTTTCCTCATAAATAAAGCAACCTACTATAAGAAACTTTATAGTGCCAAAGAAAGTTCAATTAAAAATAAGAATTCTCAAACTGGAAACAGAATTACAAACAAATTTTAACCAAGAAGTTGAAAACCAGTTAATTCCTCTTCAGAAAGAATTATACTTGCTTAACGCTAGACAATTGGCATCCCACAAAACTAAGACTTTAGCTAACTATGCAGAAGGGTTACAGATTCATTCTAGGATACTGGCACATCTAATTAACAAAAATAAATAAATTCATACTATCTCTGAGATAATATACCAAGTCAAGACATATGGGTCTAACAAAGAGATTGTCAATCTCTTTTAAAATATTTTCTTGCAAATCTATGGTGATCAGTCATCTTTAATAACAGAGCAAGAAAAATCTCAATTCTTAGAACAATTAAACTTACTAAAAATTGACTGGTCAACAAAATAGCCTCTCAACTGGTATTACTCAAAAATAGATAGTTACAGTAATTTAAAACCTTAAAAACAACAAGACACCAGGACTGGATTGTTTTACAGCAGAATTATATAAGACCTTCTGCCCCAAAATTTTCAGAGTCTTACTATACTTATTTAATTACATAGTGAATAATAATATCACTGATGTAAATTTTAATCTTCTAAAATTATTCTTATTTTTAAAGAAAATGCCAACTCCAAATTTCCCAAGAGTTATGGACCCATTTACTTGATTAACTTAAATGCTAAAATCTTCACTACAATAATGTCTAATAGACTAAAACCCATAATCCCAAACAGTATATCACCTGAACAATCAGGTTTTGTTCCATTCATACAAACTTGTGACAATACATCCACTTTAGAGGCACTTAAAACATTTTCTCAACAAAGTAATTATCCTATATTTGCATTAGTAATTGATGCCTACAAAGCCTTTGACAGGCTTAACTTAGACTTCTCTAAGTACTACCCCGTTTTGGATTACTTGAAAGGTTTATTCAAATTATTAGATTAATCTATACTAATGCCTATACCTCTTTACACATAAACAGTATTACCTCTAACAAGATTTCTATTAAAAACGGAACAAGGCAAGGTGTCTGTTATCCCCATATCTCTTCAATCTATACATTGAACCTTTATTTTTACTTATCAAACAAAACACATTCCATCATATACCGCTACTTTATAACACTAGAATTGTGTTATCAACCTTTGCAGATGACTTGAATCTCGGTTTTACTTTACTAAACTCTGACAAACCTAAATTACTGAAGTCAATTGAAAGATTTTTCAATTTTTTCTAATTATAAATTAAATCTCAACAAATCTGCAGTGTTTCTTTTAAACTCAGCAGACTTACTCTTTCTATACCCCCGCTGAACTGAAATTAAAATAAAATAGTTCATAAAATATTTAGGGATCTCTTTTTACCAGGACACTAATACATCTTATCAAGATAACATCATCAATCTATGGTAAAGCATATAACAAGATTGCAGTAGATGAAATAAACTTAAACTACCTTTCCTATCTAAAGTAGCAATTGTTAAAATTAATACATTACCAAGACTATTATATATCATCATGGCCTCTCAGGTAATAGCATATAACAAATTATTTAATAGAATACATTCCGTTCTTGCTAAATTCATAAGGTCCCCTAAATCCATTAGAGTTTTTTATCATAAGTTGGTATGATTTAAAGACAATGGGGGATTAAATCTTCCTGACTTCAAATTATACTATGATATTATTAATAGTGGCAGATTAATAAAAATGCTGATTATGGTTCTAATGGGAACTCCTGGTCTCCTTACTGGATAGAATTATACTAAAAATATGTCAAATTTCTTAATTTTAATCCAAAGGCTTTCCCTTTTCTTAACAAAATGAGTTTAAAAATTCTAAGCTGCACGTCTCAATAAAATATTATATTGTTAATATACAAAGGCTCTTTGATTCATTAAACTTAGCTACCACTTTTGCAACTCTACAACCAATACATCTCAACCCAAACTTAAAACTTAATAACTCAATGTTAAATTTTGCTAATTTTCACCTTTTAAAGAGAAACTGGTGCTTGACTTTTATTCCTTCCCGAACCTTACTGCTTCAGAGATGAAAACTGTGTTAAATCTTCCTAAGAGTTATGTTATCATTTTAAGACAAATCAAAGAATTATGTTCCATATTTATATTTAATTCTAGCATAGATGATAAAGATGTTTCTAAAACCTTCTGAAAATTAATGTTAATGAAGAAAAAAAATGATTAACTAAGTTGTAAACTTATATCCTGATTACATTAATTATCCTAACTAAACTTTATATTACACTAAATTGGACAGATAGAGCATCACTTACATGGGAGAGATTTGGTCAAATGGCAATTAAACAGCTAATAGCACATATATTTTTAATGTTTAATTGAAAAGCCTATTCATGTTTTATTGAACATTGTTATTTACTGTTGAATCATATCTTACAATAACATGTTAACATCTATTAATCTCTATCTAGACTTTTCCCATTGGTCTTAATCTCCTTACTTATCAAATATTCTTGATGTAACTGTTTGATTTATGGACCATATATACTTCTTACTCCTATTTATAAATCATTTTGTTTCTCTTTTTCTATGCCGAAGTAATAGTAAGAATATTGTTCTCAGGTGTATGGCACTTATGTAAATAAAACTTTATATAGTTGTTTGAAGTTTAGCTTGTTAATTATAAGCTTATTGTTTTCTTCAATTAATGTCTTAACCTTTCAATTGTAACTCTGAGTCAAACTGTTGATCTTGGATTTTCATTATGCATATTGTACTAACTGATAAAATTAATAAGGATTATGGAACAAAAAGAAGTGCAACACAGTGATTGTGAATGTCTGCAGCATGGGAGGGAATAATACACATTGTTTACTATGTGCTGCTGTTTGTCATTCATAAATACAGACACTCCTTGGTACCATACTTCTCAACTGTCCAGAACTTTTCAGAATCTCCAGATTTTTGCCTCATACTTTTGTCATTTCCTCATAAAATTTGTGGTTTTGCAGCAAATCATTGAGGATTGACATCAATCTATGATGCATGATGTTTTGCCAGAGATGGCCTGTGCTTGTCGCCCTTGGGATTCCGGACAGGCTAAAGCTCTTATCACCCCTATAGTGCCTTTTTTAGGCAAGGTTCAAATGACACATTCACCACCATAACAGGTACAAGCAAACAAAATCTGAGGGTAATGCTACTCAATGCTAGAAGTCTAAATTTCAAAATGCATTCACTCGAGTCACTCATTAAAATGGAGATCATCGACATCTGTGTAGTGACAGAGACCTGGCTCAAGGCTACAGAGAGCACCCCTGCTTTACCAGACTATAATTCATACCACACCTTTTGGCCACTTAACCTGGACTGAAACACTAAAGGTGGAGGCATGTCCATATTCATTAAGGATATCCACACCTCCAGGCTAGTTACTCAGCATAATGCATCCGAAATTATCCAAGTGCAACTAACTCTAGGCAAGACCACAATCCAAATTGTAACTTGCTACAGATTTTCCACCATGCCCCAGGATTCCCACTGCTCATTTCTTGATACACTGGAAAATATTAGGGTACAACCCAACACCCTAATAATGGGTGATTTCAACTACCCCACCATTAGCTGGGAAACTACTCGGGTACCAACTCTTTTGCTCAACGTTTTCTGGAATTCATAAATTCCAATGCCTTGGATCAACCCACCAGGGGCAGCAATATTCTAGACCTGGTCATTACCAACATAGGTAACCGGTGTTCCACACCAGAGGCCAATTCCTCATTGGTCAGATCTGACTACAAGCTAATCAGCTTAGACATCCACATCCCGACCCCACCCCCCATTAGGGAAACCACCATAAAAAAATTTCTCCAAAGCCAACTTCATGCTTCTTAAGACAGAAGTGGCAAACTTCACGACACCCATGCAGATGGACAATAGAGGTATGACTGCTGAATCCTACACAAATGCACTTTATAAGCACTTACATGAGTGCATGGATCGTGCGATCCCTAACAGAACCAAGATGCTATCCTACAAAAAAAGGAAGCCAATCTGGTGGTCCCCTGCCATAAACAAACTCTACAACAAAAGAAAGAAACTGTTGAAAAAAGAGTAACAGCCCATGACTGGAAGAACTACCTGGTCAGCCTCAGTAAGAAGCTGAGATCCCTCATAAAATCCTCCAAAGCTAGTTATGAAAACAAAATCACCACTGATTCTATAGACAACCACAAAGCATTCTATAGCTATGTCAAGAATCTCAATGGCAACACTCAGATCTGCTCTGAGTTACAGCACAATGGCACTAAATACACAGAACCAACTGATATTGCCAACATCCTGGCAGATAAGTTCAGTGCTAACTTTACCCCCTCCACCCCATAAAGGGCCCATCTCTATACTGGAAGAATGCAAAGTTCTTGTAATCAGGACTGCACAGGTGAAAATCACACTCTCCAAAGCCAAGAACACAGCATCCATGGGATCTGACAACACCCCAGGCTGCATTCTACATGAACTACAGAATGAACTGGCACCCCACCTTAGCACCATGTTCAATCATAGCCTTGCCTCAGGCTTTGTGCCCACTGAATGGCACACACCAATGGTTATCCCACTCCACAAAGGGGGAGCCACCACGGACCCCAGGAACTATCACCCCATTAGCCTAACAAGCCTGGTCTGCAAAGCCATGGAACATATCATCATGCAACTTATAAACAAAGACATTGGTAATCTCAAAACTCTGGTCTCCTCCCAGTTTGGGTTTGTAAAAGCCAAATCATGTCTCCTAAACCTGATTGACTTCTTTGAAGCAGTCACCAAAGCTGTAGACGAGGGTAAGATGATTCACACAGCCTATCAAGATCTCGCCAAGGCTTTTGACACCATCCCCCACTCTGGAATTATAGATAAACTCACTATACTAGGTATGAATCCCTATGTCACAAGATGGGTTGCCAACTGACTCACTGACAGAAGCCACACTGTGAAAGTAGCAGACTCCAAATCCGACATCAGACCAGTGACAAGTGGAGTACCAAGGGTTCAGTCCTGGGTCCTCTCCTGTTTGGTATCTACTTTTCTGAAGTACAGGCTAACACAGAAGGTCAGATGACTGCAAACTAGGAGCCATAACTGAAACTTCAAATGATGTGGACATCCTGCAAAGCCATGGCCTCAAGCTCAATGCCAAAAAGTGCAATATCATTCCCTTTGGTAAAAACTCTGTACCCATGAGCTGCCTCATAGGTGGTAGTCTACTTAACACTGAAAGTGTGATAAGAGACCTTGGGACACAGGTGGACAGTAGTCTCTCCTTTGATAATCACATCACCACAGTAGTCAGAAAATCCTTCTACGTCACAAAAGGTTTCTCATCCAGGAAAAAAGTGGTCATTGTTCCTCTTTACCTGTCACTCATTAGACCTATTATATAGTACAATGCCCCTTTTGGTATGTACCTTACAAGACATCTACAACAACTGGAAAGGCCACAGAAATACCTCACAAAGAGGATTACTGGCCTCAAACAGATGCCCTATGCAGACTGTCTCAAAAAACTCCAGCTTTACTACGTTGCATATCACCTAATCAGAGGCGATCTCTGCCTAACATACAAAGCTATGTCAAACCCAGAGCTGTTGGACATGCTCCACTTAAAGAAATCCCAATCCCTCTGAGCTACACCCTCTAGGGACCTAAACCTTGTCACCACAATAAACATAACATGCTAGAGGGATAGATTCCTTGTTCAGATACTTCCATACCCTGGAACAAACTACCTATCTATATCAAACAAAGCTTCTCATTAGCACTCTTCAAGAAAAATCTTGATGATTGAATGGGAAATAGGAAATTCACCCCAGGAATCACCACTTTGGCTCTGCTTGACTGGGGCACAGGAAAATAATTTTCTTGGGTGGCATAAGCCAGGGTACCTTTTTGGCTAGGCTTGTATAGGCCCTAGGGCCAATAGCCTAGTACCTACCTATGAACCTATGAACCTATGAACAGAAGTTTGAATTTCTGACTTCATATTCTTTAGAAAATCCATTCTGCTGGAAAACCTTTTATTTCAACAACTTTCTATACTTGTAAGAGTAATATTTAAAATCTGCCTATGATTTTGGACCTTTCCCTCCCATTATTTTTGGCTTTATCCAGCATTTATCTGTTAAAGGGTTGACAGGTACGCTAGGCACTGTTATCAATGTTTATGAACCACAGTATTAAAAGCCAAAGTACTAATACACATAGTGGATTTATGCAACTGCTCATTGTTGTGCAATAAAGTACTAATACACATAGTGGATTTATGCAACTGCTCACGGTTTTTTCATATACCAAGTCTCATCCAAATGGTATCCAATAATTTGATTTGCATTCTTCTTATCAGTCAATTGCAATTTGCTATTCTTTTTACAGATACAATTGGATCTATGTCATATCATTGAATGGCCACATTGTAGAATGTCATCTTGTCGACAATGCAGGTCATCAAACCCCCACACCCCTCTTTAATTGGGTTCACTTCAGTTCACTGAACTTTCAATTCACTGACTTTCATTTCACTGACACCATTTCACTGAAATTCATTTCACTGAAACTTCATTTCACTGAAAGTTCATTTCACTGACAACTATTATTAGCAATAAAATGGAATATTCCCCCTTCCCCACTGTAGTGCGACCCTGGAGTTAGAATATATAGTTGGGGGGGTGTGGGGGGCAGAGCTATTCTTACTAATTCTTATATTTTGATATAATATTGCTTAGTAAAAGAAAAGTAAGTGGGGGGCTGCACCCCCACACCCCCCGATGTGGGGGGCTCTGCCCCCACACCCACCTAACTATATATTCTAACTCCAGGGTCGCACTACAGTGGGGAAGGGGGCATATTCCATTTACTTTGCAATAATACTTGTCAGTGAAATGAACTTTCAGTGAAATGAAGTTTCAGTGAAATGAATTTCAGTGAAATGGTGTCAGTGAAATGAAAGTCAGTGAATTGAAAGTTCAGTGAACTGAAGTGAACCCCTCTAATTATATGTACCAAGATTGCACTACAGTGGGGAAAAGGATAAATTTTGTGATCCTTACCATAACACAATCTCAGTCAGAATGGTTCAACGGCCTGCATTGTCGACAAGATGATACATTTGATAATCTGGCCATTCAATGATGTGATATAGATCCAGACAATTGCTAAGTTATCCTTTAGCAACAAAAAGTAAATTTGTCTTTGCAGTAAACAGCAGGACAGACCTGAAACATTCTTTCTTGAATAAAAATTTTGAGAAAATGAATGTAATAACCTTCTGCTTTAGCTGAGTAGTTGCTTTCCTATAATACTGCTGTTAGGTCAGTCACTAAGTGAGATATTGTTTATCAATGTGTAGCCTGAAGAGGGTTTGTATCCCCTTCATCTGATGCCTTGAAATTATTTTTATTTATGAAATTTACATTGTACTACATTTTTTTAGTTCTTATATCTAGGCCTGTGTGACCTGCATCTTCTCTTCAAGTCCTTACTTTATCTTTAGCTCCCAGGCTGGACTGCTGAAAAGCAAGTTGCTTGTCCACATTATTTTTAATTTTATATAACAAATCCAGCTGCAGATTTAAGGTAGCATATAGGTTGGTTTACCATTAAGAGCACTTAGTTATCAATGCCCAAAGTTATGGGTGACCAGGTTTTGGCCTACATTTGAAAATATAGTTCAGCTAAACTACTGCATTTTATTAAACTCCGGAATGTGGCAGGTCGAAGTCATATACACATATTTTATGTTCATGACCAAAACTTCCATGATAAGGTTACTCTTCATTCCAAGATGAAGCAGATAATAAGAAAAATAAGAGACTTTAAAGGATATTTCAGCATTTTTCATTTTGTGTTGTTTATATGGGTTGAGTCAATGTAGTTGTTTATTTTTCATTTGCTGAATGGGATGGTGAACTGGTCTACAGAACAGTCATGACCTGTGATCCAAGAGCAGAAAACATAGAGCCAATATACAGCAAATTATAAAATACAGTTATTAAATAGAAGGTTAAAAGAGTGATAAAAATAATAAAAGTGTAGATGGTAGTAAAATATAAGAAGCTATTCTAATGCTATCGTGTTTACAAAATTTATATTATTTATATGTCTGAGTATTTCGACAGTCATATGAAAGCATTGCAAACTGCAACTTAAACAAGACAGGCAGCAACTGTGTATTATTCACTGTCCTGAAAAGAGGCACAAATGGCTTCTTCATTTTGAAAGCTGTTTAGTCCTGTTGATCCCTTAATTAATTCTGCAGTTTTTCCATGTAATTGAGCTTAATACGGAGAAGGTGTTTTCTCCAATGGCAGTCTTCTAATGGAATCTGACAATCTTAGTGTTTTCTTCCTCATTGTCTGTCGTGGGGTGGCTTTGTTCTCCTAGTAACAATATTCTTTTCAGCTGGGGGAAATATCCCAGATTAGTATTTTAAACGTTAGTGTACTGCTCCTTACTGTTGCTCTGAATGCTGGTATCCTTTAGCATATTGCAATGATGCCATCTATGGTCTGATCCGGTTGCAGATCTGCATATTTTGATTTCAGTAGACTGTAGCTTGGGACTATTATAGGTTGTGCCAAAGCATAACAATGGCAGCCACTACTCAAGTTTGGCATCAGAACTTTTCTGGCTATGGCAGTCTTAGCATAGGGTGAACGCAGATGGGGCATTCAAAAATAAAGTTGAACTTGTGATAATGATGATGCTGAAAATTTTATCAGTATGTGTTGAAAAGCTGAGGTACAGAACAAGAATAAGTCCCAGGTATTTCTGTTCTGTGATATCAGAGATGGAGTAATTATTGGAATCCTCAACTGTCAAAGGCTTTAATGATCATTTTCAGATTAAGAGAACTCCTCATCTCTGAAACCAATATTATTAAATTAATTTACCAAATATTAGAGTAGAATTTAGAAACCCAGATCAAAAATGCTAAAATATCTGTAAATACTATTTCTCATGGAAATATGAGACCCTATTCACATTTTACCTGCTGAAGTTACAAGAGGCAAGACAAAATTCACTTTGGAGTGTATTGCAGCTTTATGGTGGCATGCACTTTTACTCATCATGGGAATATTCATAAAGAATGAAAAGAAATCAGCCATATAGTGACAAATAGCATGGTCAAATTTGCTCAGTGTGGCTCTGAAGTAGATTAAGTATGCATATGTGGCAACATAGTGTGGACCTGTCAGGGGTAGAGCTGCATTATGAAGCCATTCATTCATAAACACAAGCAAACAGACAGGGCTATGAAAGGTCAGTTGACAGAGGACCATCAGCATGTAGGTTGTGTTGGCGATGTGAGGTGCATTCACAAGTGCATCCATGCACTACATATGTGGTAAATGTGCATAGCTGTCAATGTTCAAAATGCCAACTGTTTTTATTTTATAAATGTGAAGGAAATGGGATGAAATGAATGTCATTCAAGGGGTAAGCTAAGCAGAGGAACACAAAGAAGGATTGAGTAAATGGAAGACTGGTTTAGGGTTGGGGAAAGGAGATTATTATTTTTGATGAGACATGTTGCTTTTGAAGACATTTACAGGGGGATAGAAACATGGAAAGCAACCCACACCTACAGCAGCATGGGCAGAACACAAGCATATTAAACTGTAGGGGTAGGTGCTGATACAAAAGGGGAATTTGGAATGGAGAGATAAAAACATAGCGGTTGGTCAAGTGGCAATGGGAAGGATTGAAGAACAATGCACAAGAAGTGGGACCATCATTTTATTATATTATTTATTTAACATTTGTTTACTGGGAAAGTCCAATTGGGACATAGCCTGTTTTTGATGGAGGCCTGGGGAGATCTGCACCAGATGCATGTCCTTAAAATGTGGGGGAAAATTGGAGCACCCAGAGAAAACCCACACGAATGCAGGGAGGACATGTAGACTCCGCACAGAAGGCACTCCAGCCAAGACTCAAACTGGAGAACCTCTTGCTGTGAGGAAACAATGCTAACTGCTGCATCACTGCACCACCCCATCATACTGGGAGATAGTATGAGGTTAGAGCAAGATGCCATGCTGTCCTAGAGGGGAACCTACCCAGACGTCTGTTTCCTCAGAGCTGACATTATGGATTGACTTTGGCACTGATGGCCTGATGTCCAGGGCCAGACAGCTATATGACACTGCCAGTCACATAAGTATGATACAGGTATGTGAGCCATTGTTCCACCTCAGTTCTGACTAGATGCCACGTGTCTCAGCAGATGACTCAGAAAAGCTCTTCTGTGCCAATCCTTGATGTGGAATATATGCCACCTATAAGAAGAGTAGCACCAGTAGTCACCAACAAAAAATCATATTCTTTTGAAGCAATGATCAATAAAATGTGGTAATAGTATAAAGGAGAAATGCAGCCTACTATCCAGGATCAGTATTGTTGTCATACATATGCCAATGCCAGGAATATCTGTGTATGTCAAGGTCATTATCACAGTTACAAATGCATTTGTAACCATAACTGTCCAACAAGAGGTAAAGAATTATGCACTGCTTAGCTTTTAATGTTCAATGCAAAACTGGTTAGGGATGTGATAAGCAGATGACCACAGATGCAGGTCTGGCAACAATACAGTCCACTTACCCTGCTGCAAGTAGTACCTGGCCTGTGTCTTCTAAAAGGCATTTATTTTATGGAATCTTGTCCTCCACTGCAATACACAAAGCCCATTAATGAACACAGCATAACCATGGACATCAGAAAGAGACTGTAAGAGCCTGTACCTACAGAATAAGGCCTACTGAATGATGAGTCAGCAAAACTGAATGATTACTGTAATATTGAGGATTTCTCTCTCTAACTTCTTCCAACTGGCAGAGGAGGTCTTGGTGTTGCCTCTATATATACCTATATTTATGCCAGCACTGCTCACTAGAGGGGTGATCTCTTTGGCATAACTCACTGCCATGGCAAGTGAGTACCATGCCTCAAACTTATACAGGGGACACTCACAGCTATCCCCCAGTAAGCACTCATTGTGGTGCATGTGATGTCTAACATGTATAGAAAGATTTTAGTCTCCCTTTAATACCATCTAGAAGCCTCACCATTGTCAGACACTGCTGAGGCCATGTCCACTCCCCAAGTCAAGCCCAGGACTTAAAATAACAAATGTGGCATAACATTGTACATCACAGGCTTCCATCAACAGGTATCCAGGGAAAACACAATGACAATATGCCCATCTATGGCAGTAAAGTGCACAAGGTCAGTAGCATGGTGCAGCATGACAGCTGCATATCCCCTGTGACAGGCAGTTAGGTAATGTGATGAACATGGTCATTACTGCACTGAGAAATTTGTAGTGGCATGGTCAGTCTGTGCTGTCACACATACATCCTTAATTATTCACAGTGTAGGTGCAATAGTTAGACCAGGCCTAGAACACCAAATAGCACTAATAACACATTGTGTTATTGGTGCATCTCATACAACATCATCCTAAATCAGCTCATTAGCCTTGTTACGAGCCCTTTAACAGTGCACCAAATAGGGTGGTCAACACACTATGATAGACCACAATACAGAGACTAACTGACTACAGCAAGCTTAGTATAGTGGCGAGAAACAACATATAGGGAATTGACAATAGACTGGTGTATTGAGTTTGTATAACAAATTATAGGGACAACTCTGTGGTGCATAGTTACCACTCATGCTACACACACCATGCAAGGTACTGTGTGCTAACATTTCAATGGCCCAGGCAAGGATAAGGCAGACTGTGTTGAGGAGCTGGTGGGCAACACAGTAAGAGCACAACAGAGAAGCTAGATAAGTTACATTTGTTGGGCTGACCCTCTATCTGGAGAAACCAGGCACAGGAAACAGGCAGACTATCCTCTATTCCAGTTTTGGAGGCCTTCCAACCTGCAACTCCACAATCCACAGGGTAAAGGATGAAAAGCTTCTATTCCTTATTTTTTTGGGTGGGGGCATACATCCATGTCTCACTTTCCAAATATGACAGGTTGTAGTCCGTTTGGGAGGATAACTGTGCAACGTGTGAGAAATGGGCATGACAGATGACATTCATTTGGCTGAGAAACCAGGAATAGCACAGCTAGGAAATATTGCATATGCACATGAAAGAGGACGCTTGCCATTCAGTGGACAAATAATTTGCTGTAGGCAAGCCATGGCTACACATAACATTATACTCTGGAACAGTATCACAACAGTTTTATGAACGCATTTAAGAAGCAGCACCCACCAAATGGGTGGTGGAAGCAGGAAGTGGTGAGTGTTGTCCAACATGGACAGCCCTGTAAACACACACATACTGATTCATGTGTGTGAGCACACATATACTGGAACTGTCATGGCTTAAAACATATGGTAGAATACTGAAACATTCAATCCACAGGAGTCTGAGGTTCTGCTACAGGTCCTATGGGTCCATAACAGACGAATCCTGGAGAAGGATACATTGGAGAAAGACTTTGTTGAATAGGTATGGCAAGAAATGGTGCAGTGAATAAATGCTGTGAGGGGATACAACTGGATAGTGCAAAAGTTGCATTGTATGGTTGCCAATATGATCATCTGTGCAAAGAACACTGCAAAATTCCAGAGGCATAAACTGGGTCATCTTTCACATGATGATTTCCCTCTAAGTTGAGGAGCAAAAAAATGGTCCATTCCCGATCTGATGGAAATTCCTAACCTAAGGAACAAGGCAGACCCCATCCTGTTTGTCTGCCTCTCAGCTCCAGTGTGAAGAGGAAAACAATGTTTTGATATTACTACTTTAGAATTTTAGCAAGCCGTTTGTTACAACTTAGCTGCAGTCTTGACCACAAAAGCAGCATTCATTTCTGTATAAGAATTCAGAAATGTTGGTACAGAAATGAATACTGGAACTGCACTGGTGGTTAGTTGGCATCTCCTGACCTAACACCTAAGGCAATTGCCTTTTTTGCCCCATCCTAGCTAGGCCTCTGCAAAAGACACTGCTGCAAACAGGTTGGTCACTGAAGCCACTCCCTCAAGATATTAACAGCTGACAGAAAACAAGCTGTTCCTTATAAACTTCAGAACAGACACAAAAAAGACACATTATGGATATAGGATTAGATAGATAATGGAGCTGTACTCATAAGGAACACTCAAGTGTCTGTTGGGGATGGTCCAATGAGTTTCAACAAATTCCAGTCATATAGGATATTAGTAGCACATCAACCTTGTTGATGAACACATGACCATGTAGATTACCTTCAACTTCAAACACCAACAACACAGGAAACAATTGCCCCAGTGTCTGTGTTGAATGGATCAGATGATTTTTGTAATGTGCTATTGCAAGCACCTAACACCTCTGAACAGTGTACTCACAAGTATCACACCACACATTCTGTCACCCAAAGACATTGGGCCAGAGAAGGACTTACACTACACACATGGTTATGTATGTGCTCATAGGCTATGTATTTTCCTAGTATGCAGTTATCTGTCTGAAGTACAGTTGTGAGGGCCATGCATGCAGTGGCTTGCACATTAAGTTATTTGTATGCTTTCACAGATGGCACTTACCAAGGATCCAGGAATACAAGCCTGGACATGTCTGAGTTTGAGATATTTGTAGAGACCAAAAGGATTATATTATGCATATGGCTCAGTCATTGGATACAGTGGCACTGTCACCAATGCCATCAGTGAATTACATTCTGTCCATGTATGGCCCTCATATGTTACACAGGAAACAGAAACACAGCGTTCATTTCAGGGTCACACACCATCAGAGGTAAATACATACATACATACATACATATGGCATTAGGAAGAGGCACACTAATGTTCATTGGTACTTTTAAGCTTCAGTTACTCATAAGGCATGGAATCATAAAAACATGGAACCAAGAAAGTAAAAACTGTGCAATTTAATAGCCACACATACCAAGTACAAAAATAAAAACATAAACAAATGAGTTGAGTGCATTCATCCACACACAACAGGAACTTCATCAGAATTGAATTAATTAATTGTAACCTCCTTATATAGAAACTGTTGCTGCAAAGACAGCTATCAAGGACCTCCACTGCCGAAGAAGTAGAGAAAGGTGATAGTGGTCTTAATACAAGTCATGATGGGATTTTAATTAGCCACAATGGGTTCAATATTTTCAACTATGCTAGTTTGCCCATCACACGCTAATACTTTTCCCTTTTTGAAAAAGGGTTTTCATATATTATCTAGAAGTTTTGACCCAGTGGACAGTATGCTGAAATTAAATGTATTTACTAGGAAACTGAATCGGGCTGTGATGTTCACAGATTCTAGTACTGATGTCTGCCAATTGAGCAGAGATATGAAGAAAAAAAGTATTTTTAATCCAGTTTTACATCCTTTGATTCAAACTTTTGAGAATGCCTGTGTTCATGATATTTATCAAATGCATAAAAATAACACACTTATTAAGTTTAATCTTAATAAAGAGGAGATGTAACTCTTGAACAAGATTAAGGGTAACAGGCATTTAAGAATCACGAAACCAGATACAAGTTGGAGGAATAGTAATTTTTGATAGCAAGATTGAGGAATGAGGTGAATACTGCTTTCAATAAGACTGATTTGTTTTTCTAGAAGATTGTTTATTGCAGGGTACTATTAATCCTGTGTTATATGATTCGCTTAGAAATCCTAGGCCTTTAATTCCTACTATTTTTGGGATTCCTAAGGTTCACAAAGATGTTTTGCATCCCCCATTTAGACCTATTGCTCCAATTGGGAATTCTAAACCATATCCCCTTGCATCCTGCATAGACCAAATCCTTAAGCTCATTGCTAGAAAAAAAAAACATACATATTATTAAGGACTCCTGAGACTTTCCAGTAAACTTAAGGATGAACGTTGGGAGAATAATTTATACTTTTCAACATGGTCAATTTATTTTCATGCATCTCCCAAGAACAGGATAAGACTTTTCTTGGGATTCATTAAACAAAAATTTCCATGCAGGAACAGTGTAGCTGCTCTTACACGGCATATGGCCACAGAGCAATTCAGGAAACAGCTGATCTGACGTGCACGGGCCTGCCGACACTGTTCCTGCACGGAAAGCTGTGCACAATGCTACCTACCTCATTTGCTGGTGAAAACCATGCACATGAGGTGAATTAGCGATTCAGGAAACAGGCAGGCATCCATGCAGGAAAAGTGCTAGTTGCAGAAATGTATTATGTTACTAACCTTAACACATTTCTGCAAATAACAACATATATTATAAACTTTAGGCATGCCAATGGCCAAATATATAGCCATTGACATGGGCAAGTTTTTAATTTAATAAAAAATCAAAGTTTTTTTTTTTGGCCAATCTCAGCCATTTAAGTATAGGGCAGTGCTGCGCAAACGGGATCATGCCAAAAATAAAAAAAAAATATTAAAACTCAATTTTAGGGGAAATCTGCATTTTGCCATTATAGTCAATGGCATGCAGAATCAAAACATTACCAGGAACACTGCTTGTCAAGGGGAAAGGCTCCATGTCAGAGCAGTAACTATGGACTAAGGCAGTTGGGTATGCAAATGAGAGGGAATTTACTGAATTCTAAGTCCACACACTGCACCTAACCATGTAGGTGCTAGAACAGGAGAGTGTAGGCAAGAGGAGTAGCTAACATGAAAAGGGGGTGTGTCATGCTTGCTGTAAGCACATTGGAGCTCCATTGCCCATGTTTGCTCTTAGCAAAGCACAGCTAAGCAAGGGGGTGTGTCTGAGACTGTAATGTTTTACACCAAAGATCGTGTTCGCATCCAGGAGAGGGCCATTTCTGCTAAATTTTGTTTGCCTATGCTAAATGGGTATGTGTGGCGCACCCTGGGACTTAAAGAAAAAAAAAAAATAGAAATAGCAGCATTGTTTACATTTAGGCAGTCGGTTTGCACACCAGAACTTGGGGCTTAAAAGGGGTGAAAATGGGAAGGGGGAAAAGAATAAAAAAGCGAAATAGCAAAATACAGCCACTCAAATACAAGTAAAATAGCTGGCAGGTGGATTGTCTCAAAGTCAGCCGATCATACAGGCAGCATCTGCAGCACACCACTACAAACTATGCAAACACCTTCCAATCTGTTTTTCCCACAAACTTTGCACCATAGTTATACACATACAGGGGAATTTTAACTGACAAAACTAGCAAAACATGTGAGGGGCTACTGTTGCTTTGATCTATCAGTATGTGCAAGAGGAAGTGGGCGCTGAGGAGGATAAGGCTGACAACCGACATAGACCGAGGAGGATGAGAAGAGTGTTCAGACCCAGGGTAACCTATTAGGGGCTACATGATCTGGAGATAGTAGATTACTACAGGGTGGACAGAGACATACTTCAGCAACTCATTGAGCTGGGCCAACCTCGCCTCAGATCCAGAACCAACAGAGGGGAACCCATCCCAGTGGATACCAAGGTACATGTAGCCTTAAGAATACCAGCTACAGGTAATTTCCAAAGACCAACTGGGGATATCATGGGGTCTCACAGGCATCTGCGTCCAAGATACTCCATCAGTTCCTGGATGCCATGCAACCACATGCCGCTGAGCACATTTACTTCCCCAGCACCCATGAAGAGAGAACCAGCAATATGCATCTCTTCCAATGTGTAGCAGAATACCCGGAGGTACTGGGTGTCAGAGACTGCACACACATCCACATCAAAACACCACCTGGTGACCAGGGTAGGATCTACCTAAACCACAAGAGGTTCCACTCCATCAACTGCCAGGTCATGTGCAATGCCCAGGGTATTATCTTGTATGTGTGTGCTGGCAGCCCTGGAAGCTATCACAACTCCCACATGTGGCATTCGTCACAGCTATACCAGGCATTTGCCAATGGAGACATCCCATATGATCATCTGGTGGGGGATGCTGGCGACACACTGGAGTCGTGGCTGATGAAACCCATCAGAAATGCACACACCCCCACACATGAATGCCATAATGAGGCACATGCACAGACCAGGATCATTATAGAGCATGTGTTTGGGATGATTAAGTCATGGTTACGCTGCCTTGACATACCTGGTGGAGCCTTGCAGTACTCTCCAGCCACATGTGCACACATGTTCATAGTATGTGCCATGCTACACAATATGATCCTGCAGAAACAGCTGTAGCATGAACAAAACGGCGAAGGGTCACACAGCCCCCCACCATTGCCAAGGTCTCCACAGGTACAGAGGGACTCAGAGGAGGAACATCCTGAACCTGCCCTGTAGGCAGACAGATGTGTGCCCAGTATGCCCTGTCCTTGGTAAAGTGGAAATGCATAGCACATACACTGAGACTGTAGTGCCCGAGGGGCTGATATCTCTCTCTAACTCGCACAAACAGTAAAATGGATGCCAAGCATCACACTACTTATATCCTACCATGTATAGGCAGTGTACTGCGTGCATCCGACATAGTCAGCCCTCAAGCACCGTCCTAACAACTGCCTCAGGCACAAGGTAAGTCAGTCTTCTTTACAATAAATGAATGTTTTGATAGCATATGTATGGTATTGATGCAAGCATGCAAGGGAATGGGGTGGCTTACTGGGATAGCAGCAGACAACTGACAGCTATGTGGGACAGCATTGGCTTACCCACACTATGCATTACCACCCTAGTTGACAAATACCACTGCAGTATATGTGGTGAGCCAAATAACTGAGGGGTCATAGGTCACATGCAAGGATGTCAACGTGGGGGTCTCATACTCACCCCCAGCCTCACCCAGCAGATCAGCTGTAGAAAACCATACAGAAATGTCTGGCAAAGGCCCCCACATGATGACATCCATGAAATTCCCACCGATAGACTTACACAGTGATATCACAGCAGGTCTGGCAGTGGCAGTATGGCTCTGAAAGGTAAGAAGTCTGAAACTAAAAATGTTTATGCCTGAACAATCTGACCTGTGGACGATACTGTTATGCCTGTAGGCTCAAAGATAGGGCACACCACTATGCTAAATGGGACCAAAATGTTAAGCAAATATCAGCACAGTCTGTGCAAATATGTATTGTGTACAGATGTGTCACTCCCCCACCCAGAGTCCCATAGAAATGCAGAAACATGTCCCTAGTCTTAAGCAGCATCCAGCTGTCAACTAAAGTGATGGCTCAACATGAACAGAAAACAATTGTCAGTAACACCAAGTCAACTTACTGGTGCCATCCCACGGTTTCCACTGCCTGGCAGCCTGGGAATATATGATCATCGGAATGCATTGCCTTGCTACAGATGGCCTGTATCTGTCATACCTGGCCCACAGGCCTCTGGCAAATGCCCATGCCTCACCCACAGTGTCCTTTTAGGGGTGTCATGGGGTCCATAACACCAACATAACAGTCTACAAAATGTAAAGAAAAGCCATTCTGTTAACTGCTAGGAGCAAACCTACCAGCCTCAGAGAGCCAGAAATATGGAAAAAAACATGAATAATGGGGTGATAAAGGTCCAAAGAGAATTACACCTTTGAAATGCTGCTCTAATAATGTTAGAAAGTTGATGGAATGATTGTATAGCACCGGCTTGCACCTGTCACCCCTGGGCTTTCGGATATTGGCAAAGGCTCTTGCTACCCCCATAGTGCCTTTTTTAGGCAAGGCTCAAAAGACAAACCCACCTCCATAGGTATCACAAGGGATAAGAAACTAAGAGTAATGCTACTCAACACCAGAAGTCTAAACCTCAAGATGCATGCACTCGAAACTCTCCTTAGCATGGAGAACATCGATATCTGTGCAGTAACAGAAACCTGGTTCAAGGCTCCAGAGAGCACCCCAGCACTACCAGGTTATACCTCATACCATGCTTTTCGGCCCTAAAACTTGGACCAAACCACAAAAGGAGGGGGAGTATCAATATTTGTGAAAGATACCCACACCTCCAGGTTGGTGGCACAGCACGAAGCATCAGAGACTATCCATGTGCAACTAGTAGTGGGTAAAACTGCCTTCCAGTTTATAGCCTGCTACAGACCACCCTCCCAAACCCAGGAACCCCACTCGGCCTTCCTGAGAACACTGGAAAATATGAAGGTCTCTCCAAACACCATTATATTGGGCGACTTCAACTACCCAAACATAGACTGGGAGCATTACTCTAGCTCCAACACCCTAGCCCAAAGGTTCCTAGAATTTATAAACTCAAATGCTATGGAACAACTTGTTACCACTCCCACAGTGAAAAACTTCTCTAAAGCAAATTTCACACTCCTCAAAACTGAGGTGGAATCCTTCAAAGCCCCCGGGCCTGTGGAAAATATGGCCCAGACCGCAGAATCCTTTATAAACGCATTCTATGAATACCTTCAGGAATGCATGGATCATGCAATCCCAAATAAAACCAAGACCCAATCCTCCAAAGGCAGACGTCCTGTTTGGTGGACCCCAGCCATAAACAAACTATACAATAGAAGGAGGAAGCTACTACATGATAGAGCAAAATCCCAAAAAGGGAAGGCATCTCTGATCAGTATTAGCCAAAAACTACGGGCACTCATAAAATCGTCTAAGGCCAGCTTCGAGAGAAAAATTACTCAGGACACTAAGGATAATCACAAGGCTTTCTTTAGTTATGTTAAGAACCTGGGAGGGAATTCCCAGATATGCTCAGAATTAGTCCAAAATGACAAAAAATACACCGAACCCACAGACATTGCCAACATCCTTGCTGACAGGTTCAGCACAAACTTCTCCCTCCCCTCCCCACCAAAAGGGCAAATATCTATCTCAGCAGAGTGCTGCCCCCTGACATCTCAGATGCTCAGGTAAGAGCCACCCTCTCCAAAGCAAAAAACACAGCATCAATGGGACCAGACAGTGTCCCGGGCTGCATACTACATGAACTCCAAGAACAGCTAAACCCAAACATAAAACTACTGTTCAATCTCAGCCTTACTGCAGGATATGTACCCAAAGAGTGGCGTACAGCAACAGTGGTCCCTCTCCACAAAGGTGGTGCCTCAACAGATCATGGAAACTATTGCCCCATAAGCCTGACTAGCTTGGTCTGTAAAGCTATGGAAAGGATCATCATGGACCTCATAAATAAAGATATTGGGGACCTACAGACACTGGATCCTACCCAGTTCGGCTTTGTTAAGGGCAGATCCTGCCTCTTAAACCTGGTCAATTTCTTTGAAACAGTCACCAAGGCCATTGACGAGGGGAAGGTGGTCCACACAGCCTACCTCGACCTCGCAAAAGCCTTCGATACAATACCCCATTCTGGCATTATAGATAAGCTCACCAGCTTAAATATAAACCCCTGTGTCACTAGATGGGTTGCAAACTGGCTCAAGGACAGAACCCACAATGTTAGAATTGCTGGAGCCATGTAAGATTCCAAACCAGTTACAAGTGGCATCCCACAAGGCTCAGTCCTGGGACCTCTCTTGTTCGGTATATATTTCTCGGAGGTACAGGCCAACACAGAAGGACTGTGGCTGACCAAGTTCACAGATGACTGCAAACTGGGCACCATAATTGACTCTCCAGCCGACACAAGCATCCTCCAAAAGGGCCTCATAGAAACAGACAACTGGTGCCAGAGCCATGGCCTCAAGCTAAATGCCAAAAAGTGTATAGTCATCCCCTTTGGCAAAAACAAAGTGTCCACAAATTACCACATAGGTGGTAATCCATTAAGTACAGAAGAAGTAATTAGGGACCTGGGGACCCAAGTTGATAGCAATCTCTCATTTAACAACCATGTGGCCAAAGTGGTTGAAAAACATTTTATATAGCCCACCTAATCATGAAGGGATTCACATCTAGATCAGGGGAGGTCATTGTGCGTCTTTACTCATCCCTCATCAGGCCCATAATTGAGTATAATGCCCCTTTTGGGATGTACCTTACCAGACACCTGCAGCAACTGGAAAGACCCCAAAAGTACCTCACCAAGAGGATCAAAGGGCTCAAACAGATGTCATATGCTGCCTGGTTAAAGAAACTCCAGCTCTATTCAGTGGCATACCGCCTGCTCAGAGGCGATCTGTGCCTGACGTATAAAGCCATGTCCAACCCGGAATTAATGGACATGCTGCACCTCAGAAAATCCAAATCCCATCAAGCTATGCACTTGAGAGACTTGAACCTCAACACTGAAATAAATAGGACATGCTGGAAGGACAGATTCATAACCCAGAGGCTCCCTTCACTCTGGAATAAAATCCCAGTCCAGGTTAGGCAGAGTCCCTCATTGACTCTCTTCAAGAGGAATCTTGATGAGTGGATGGGAGATCGTAGCTTTACCCTGGGTATCACTTCTGTGTCACTGTTAGATAGAGGCACAGTATATTAACCTCGAAAAAAGAGCATAGCAAAATTCATTTAAAATGGGTGGCGAAAGCCAAACACACTCTGGCTAGGCTTATAAATGCCCTAGGGCAGATAGCCTAGTATGAACCTATGAACCTATAAACTTATGAATGTCTGAAGGGTATGAAGTCAGAAACATCAATGTCAACTGTCAGTAATATGTGACTTCAACCCCAGTGACTTGCAAAACACTTTTCTTTGAAAACCACACTCATTTGGGTAACCAACCAGATATATTATCATGAATCTGGACATTCTGTGATACTCTGTACAGTCAACAGGCAGGGATAAGAGTCTAAACTTGGGAATACACTCATTGCAGGCAGTCCTAACACTGGAAGATGGAGACATGTCTACACCCACAGAACCCTGGCCCACAGCCATGGGGAGTAACACGCCCTTCCCTGATCGCTCATGCTATGCTAAATCCTGACCCCAAACTGTGGCCAGCCAAGCCAAATGAGGTGAGCAATACTTATATGTGAGACACACATACACACCTCCAGGCTGGTTAAACAGTCTGCCCCACACAAGACCCTCCAAGTGCAGTCAACCTTTGAGAAGACCCCTGTGCAAAGTACTGGTAGCTATAGGCCAACATATCTGACCCAGGACCCCCCTCACATATCTTATCCCTTAAAAATCTATCTGAAGTCTGCCTGTCACCCTGATCCTGCCTGGCTTATGTTACCCAACCGTGGACTGGAAATCAGACCATGCCAGAACAGAAATGCACAGAGATTCCACCATTTTAATATATCACCAAGGTACTGGACCATTTACACAGCTCCAGCAGTTAATTAGTTGTAGGCACACCTCTCAACAGGCTGGATTGTGCAAGAATGCCTGGCATTTGGCCCATAATATTGGTGTGTGCATCATCCATCCTGTATTCCTCTGGTAAATCACTGTGATGATCTGAGGAGGTATGTCAAGAGGTACTGAAACAATGTATGACAGTGTCAAATGTCATATATGTCAGCTGTCTTCTAAAACAAACCCTGTAGCCCTAGCAACCCATGCATTACTAAGAGAAATAGTCACAATCACCGTATGGCTCATTGTCTCCCCATTTTGATAGGCTATCTCCAGATATCCTGCACCAACAGGTTGAGAGGTATGGCTGTAGCACAAAACAAACCAGACTGGAGTCCAACAATCCCTGGAATGGAGTCCCACATTTGCTAAAGAAGGTCACATTGGGCATGCTCATACACTTAGAGAATTGTCAGTAGGATCACGGAATTAACTAGCCTTTCCCACCCAGTGCACTTCCCATTGCCCTACTTTAGCAGTCCTGAAGATGTCTGCCACCACAGAAGTACCTTTCATCAGTCCTCAACTCTATAAACTCTGTGGCATGTGCAATAACTGCGTAACACTATAGTACAAATAACTAGTTAGGTAGGATTTCTAATCTCAGTCCTGGCAAATATAAAAGCATGTGTGTTTATAAGGTAAAGATTTTGGCTCCATTCAAACACAGTACACTTCCCACTGCCCTACTTTTGCAGTCCTGTGGATATCAGTCACCTTAGAAGTCCCTTTCATCAAGCCTCAGCCCTATAAGCTCTGTGGTGCATGTGATAACTGCATAACACTATAGTCCAAATAACTAGTTAGGTAGGATTTCTAATCTCAGTCCTGGCAATTGTAAAAGTGTGCGTGTGTGTGTGTGTGTGTGTGTGTGTGTGTGTGTGTGTGTGTGTGTGTGTGTGTGTGTGTGTGTGTGTGTGCATGTGTGTGTGTGTGCAAAAACAGTATCCTGTCTGTGGGGGGGGGGGTTATTGTGTTTGTGTGAGAACCATATCCATTGGGAGGTGGGTATTGCTACTTTTTGCTGTTGTCCAACCAGTGCATGTCCCAGTGTCCACATTACAAGGCCCACTGTTGTCATCCACTGTAGATGGACCTGTAGACACTCTGCAGCCCTATAAGCATTTGCCATGTGCAAACTGGCTCACAGATAGAACCCACAGTGTGAAAAAAGCAGACTCCATATCAGACTACTGAACAGTCACAAGTGGAGTCCTACAGGTTGTGGACCTGGGTCCCCTCATGTTTGGGATCCACACCTCTGAGGAAGAGCCCAATACAAAGGTACCTTGGCTGACAATGTTTGCAGATGACTACAAGGTGGGTGCTATTATTACTCCCCATGTGAAGTTGACATCCTTCACAAAGGCCTCTCTGAGACCTATGACTGTTGTCAGAACCCTGGACATAAGCTAAATGCAAGATGATGTGCCACCATCCCCTTTGGGTACGACATGGTTCCCATAAAGTAATACATTGATGGTAGTCCCCTGAACACTGATGTTGGTATAAGGGAACTGGGAACACAGGTTGACAGTGAGCTCCCTGTTGACCACCACAGTGCTGCTGTCTTCTGAAAATCTTTTCATGTGTCACTTCTCCTGACTAAGGGTGTTGAATCCGGGAAGTAAAAGGGCAGTGTTCCCTGTACTCTCTCCTCAGTATGACAATCTAGGAATTACCCCACTGGACACCTGCAACAGCAGGAGAGGCTGCAAATGTACCTCACAAAGAGGATCATAGGTACTACACACTTGCCCCATATGGACAGACTCCAACAACTCCAATGAATCTCTGTCTCATATTGGCTACTTAGGTGTGATCTTTGCCTGACATACACAGCCATGTCTGACCCAACCCTGTCAGGAATGTTTCATCTGAAGAAACCAATCTGTCCACACAATATGCCCCAGATACCTCAACCCCATCCTCACAATCAACAGGACATGCTGGAAGGACAGGTTCACAACTCAGACACTGGCCACGCTATAGAATAGACATCACATACATGTCAAGCAGACCCCATCACTGGCCCTCTTCAAAAGAAATCTGGAGGAGTGGAAGGGGAATAGAATACCAACCCTGCATATCACTCCAGTGACTATACTCAGTAGATACACTAGGGAGTATAGTCAGGTGACATGATGCCAGTGTATTCCCACGGGCTATCCTTGTAAAGCCTCCATGGCCATTTGCCAAGTACACACCAATGAATCTTTGAACTTATGGATCTCAGTGCTGTCAAATCTCTGTGTGTGTGTGTGTGTGTGTGTGTGTGTGTGTGTGTGTGTGTGTGTGTGTGTGTGTGTGTGTGTGTGTGTGTGTGTGTGCATTAGTGCATATAAAGTGTGTGTGAATGTGTAAACATGTGGGCAAGAATAGTTGATGGCCCGTCTCACCCAGTAAAACTACCATTGCCATACCTTACAAGTGCTGTAGATGTTATTCATTATATAGGTACTTTGGGACACTCCCTAACCTATAAGCTATGTGGTGTGTGTAATAACTGAATAACACTATAATACCAATAACTTCATAGCTAGGGGTTCTAATATGAGTTCTGGCAAGTGTGTTTGTGTGTGTGTGTGTGTGTGTGTGTGTGTGTGTGTGTGTGTGTGTGTGTGTGTGTGTGTGTGTGTGTGTGTGTGTGTGTGTGTGTGTGTGTATTATTGTGTGTAAGTGTGTATATGTGTATGTTACAGTATTTTTTGGCCTCTCTCACCCAGTACATCTCCCATTGTCATAATTTACAAGGCCTGGTGATGTCCCTCACCTTAGAAGTACCTTTGGACAAGTGTCACCCCATAACCTCCGTGGCACATTCAATAAATGCGTAACAATGTAGTAACAATAAATAGACAGGTAGGGGTTCCAATCTCAGTCCTGGCAAATGTGTGTGAGAGAAGAGTATCTCATGTGTGTGTTTGTGTGAGAATGACATCCATTGGATGGGCATGGTTTCATATTTTATACCATGGTATTCACAGTACACAATCCTCGGTCTGTTATTTGAGGACTGCTGTTCACGTCAACCGTAATGGTATCTGTAGACACTCTTCAGCGCTTTAAGCCCCATGTAACAGTATGGAATAGTATGGTATGAATAACAAGATAAATTGGTCTGCTAATGTCAGTACTGGCAAGTGTGTATGTGTGTGTGTGTGTGTGTGTGTGTGTGTGTGTGTGTGTGTGTGTGTGTGTGTGTGTGTGTGTGTGTGCGCGCGCATGCATTGGTGTGTGTAGCAGTGGTTGTGAGTGTGTAGACTTGTATGTGACACTATTATGAGTATTCTCACACCCGGTACACCCACCATTGCCATACCTCACAAGGCCACATGATGTTGTTTACCTTACAGGTACCTTGTAACACTCATCTGCTTCTGGTGTCATTCAAAGGGGATCCTGTATCGGTCTGCCTGGGACAACATGATTGACAAACCACAATGCTTTGCCAGAGATGGTCTTCACCTGTCACCCCTGGGATTCAGGTTACTGGCTAAAGCTCTTGCCACCCCTATAGTGCCTTTTTTAGGCAAGGTTCATCAAAGGACAAAACCACCACCATAACAGATACAAGCATGCAAAATCTGAAGGTAATGTTACTCAATGCTAGAAGTCTAAACCTCAAAATGCACTTTCTAGAGGCACTACTAAAAATGGAGAACATCGATATCTGTACAGTAACTGAGACCTGGTTCAAGGCTCCAGAGAGCACCCCTACAATACCAGGCTACTACTCTTACTACACTTTTCGGCCACCAATCCAAGACCGAAACACTAAAGGTGGAGGAGTGCCCATATTCACCAAGGATATTCACACCTCCAGACTAGTTGCCCAGCACAATGCATCTGAAATTCTCCAGGTGCAACTAACACTAGGTAAGACTGCAATCCAAACTGTAGCTTGTTACAGATCCCCCACCATGCCCCAAGATTCTCACTACACCTTTCTAAAGATACTGGAAAATATTAAGATACAACCAAACACCCTAATACTGGGTGATTTCAACTACCCTGCCATTAACTGGGAAAACTACTCGGGTACCAACACCTTTTCCCAATGGTTCTTAGAATTCATAAATTCCAATGCCCTGGATCAACTAATCCATTGTCCCACCAGGGGCTCCAATATCCTAGACCTGGTCATTACCAACATGGGAGATAGATGCTTCACACCAGTGGCCACCCCCTCATTGGTCAGGTCTGACCATAAGCAAATCACCCTTGACATAAACATCCCACCCCCACCCCCCAGTAAGGAAACCACTGAAAAAAAAACTTCTCCAAAGCCAACTTCATGCTATTCAGATCAGAAGTGACAAACTTCATAACACCCATGCAGACGGGAGCTGAAAGTTCAACTGCTGAATCCTACACTAAGGCACTGTACGAGCACACCCACTCATGCATGAATTGTGCCATCCCAAATAGAACCAAGATGCTCTCCTCCAAAAAAAGGAAGCCAATCTGGTGGTCCCCTGCCATAAACAAACTATACAACAGAAGAAAGAAACTGTTGCAGAAAAGAGGAAAATCCCAGGATGCAAAAACACTCCCTTACCAGCCTTAGTAAGAAGCTGAGATCCTTTATAAAATCCTCCAAAGCTAGTTATGGAAATAAAATTGCCAAAGATTCCAAAGACAACCACAAGGCATTCTATAGATATGTCAAGAATCTAAATGGCAATGCTCAGATATGCACTGAGCTACGACAGAATGGCATTAAATGTACTGATCCCAAGGATATTGCCAATATCCTGGCAGATTGATTTAGTGCCAACTTCACCCCCCTCTCACCCTCTAAAGGGCCCATCTCAATACCAAAAGATTGCCAAATTCAGGTAATTATGGCCACACAGATAGAAACCGCACTCTCCAAAGATAAGAATACAGCATCCATGGGACCAGATGACATCCCGGGTTGTGTACTACATGAACTACAAAATGAGCTGGCACCTCACCTATGTGTCATGTTTAATCATAGACTCACCTCAGGCTTCGTGCCCACTGAGTAGAGCACAGCTACAGTTATCCCACTCCATAAGGAGGGATCCACCTTGGATACCAGGAACTACTGCCCTATCAGTCTGAACAGCCTGATCTGCAAGGGTATGAAACTTCATCATCATGGAACTTGTAAACAAAGACATTGGCAACCTTCAAACACTGGACCCCACCCAGTTTGGGTTCGTGAAGGGCCAATCTTGTCTCCTGAACCTGACTGACTTCTTTGAATCAGTCTTCAGAGCATTGGACGAGGATAAGGCAGTTCACACAGCCTATTTGGACCTTGCCAAGGCCTTCAACACCATCTCCCACTCTGGAATCATAGATAAACTTACTAAGCTGGGCATAAATCCCTACGTCACTCGATGAGTTGCCAACTGGCAGAATCCAGACTGTAAAAGTAGCCGACTCCAAATCCAGCTCCAGACAAGTGACAAGTGGAGTACCTTAGGGTTCAGTCCTGGGACCACGCTTGTCTGGCATCTACTTCTCTGAAGTACAGGCCAACACTAAGGGACTCTGGCTAACAAAGTTCGCAGATGACTGCAAACTGGGAGCCATTATTGAATCCATGAATTATGTGGATATTCTACAAAAGGGCCTTACAGAAACAGATGCCTGGTGCCAGAGCCATGGGCTCAAGCTTATGCCAAGAAATGTATAGTTATCCCCTTTGGAAAAAAACATGTACCCATGAATTACCACATAGGTGGCAGTACACTAAACATTGAAAGAGTGATGAGAGACTTATGGACACAGGTGGACAGTGGTCTCACCTTCTATAACCACATCGCCACAGCAGTCAGGAAATCCTTCTATGTGGCATATCTCATCACTAAGGGCTTTTCATCCAGAAAAAAGGAGGCCATTGTCCCATTGTACTCATCCTTCATTAGATTCATTATAGAGTACAATGCCCCGTTTGGTATGTACCTCACAAGACATCTGCAACAACTGGAAAGGCTGCAGAAATACCTCACTAGAAGAATCACAGGCCTAAAGCAGATGTCATATGCTGACCGTCTAAAAAAACTCCAGCTATACTCTGTGGCATATCATCTACTCAGAGGTGATCTCTGCTTAACATACAAGGCCATGTCAAACCCTGAGGTGTTAGACATGTTCCACTTAAAGAAATCCCAATCCCTCAGAGCCACACACTCCAGGGATCTGAACCTTGTCATCACAATGAACAAAACATGCTGGTGAGATAGGTTCCTGACCCAGAGACTCTCCATACTCTGGAATAGACTGCCCATAGATGTCATGCAGTGCCTCCTTGGCCCTCTTCAAAAGAAACCTTGATGATTGGATGGGAGATAGGAAATTCACCCTGGGGATCATGTCAGTCACCCTGCTAGACAGGGGTCCAGGGAAGTAAATATCGTGGGAAGAAATATCCAGGGAATTGTTATGGCTAGGTTTGTATAGGCCCTAGGGCTGATAGCCTAGTATCAACCTATGAACCTATGAACCTATGTCTATTGTAATTTGTGTGTATACTGATCATGTCTAAATATCTAAATGTATCTGTAATTTTTCTATGTGGAGCTTTTCTCCCTGGGCCTCTGCTGAAAAGGGGCCTTTTCAGCTCAGTCAGACACCCCTGGTTAACAAATATAAAATAATAAATGAATAGGGCTGGATTCCCACCCTTTGCCGTGATTGGCTGATTTTGAATATGCTGAGCTAAGCTAAGCGAAGCACAAACCCACTTAGCTAAGAAAAGCATTGCTTAAAGGGGTAGATGCTAAGCACTGCTTACCAGTGTGCAAATCTGCTTAGCTATATTAATTACTGCTAAGCATTTAGATTTAAGCATTGCTTATACCAGCTAAGCATAGCTGAGCAAAATTTAGCATTCAGCTTTCATTTTATGGACTATCAGGATTGTGCTGTTGATTTCTTATTAATGACATCTTATGATATGTATCTTTACCTTCCATAACATCCCCCTATGTGCTTTCATTACATTATATTCTTGGTGGCTATACTGTATGGGACACTTGTGTTTATATGAGGGTTTCACATCTGTACTACACCTCACATTTGGACCTGTGACACTACCCTAGTTAACAAATATATATTATTGACTACCTTTTTATAAAAAAGATATTTTAGTGCTGCTTTGACATATACAAATTA
Organism: Protopterus annectens; assembly: GCF_019279795.1. Taxonomy (NCBI): domain Eukaryota; kingdom Metazoa; phylum Chordata; order Ceratodontiformes; family Protopteridae; genus Protopterus; species Protopterus annectens. The sequence continues at coordinate 1,488,462,641 of NC_056731.1, read as the reverse complement.
ATGGATTGCATTGGGGCTCGAACTGTTAATGACTACATGCTAAGTGAAAGCTGTCCCCACTACGCTATCTCACTTTGGATATTTTGGCTGTGTATTTCTATTTAGCTCCTTTGGATGTTTAAGCTATGCTGAACACAGCGGCACAACACACACACCACTTAGCAACACTAAATCTTTAGTGAGAATGGGGCAAAAAAATTGTTTTATTTCTCTTAGTTTAGGGATATGCACATAGCTAACAGTAATACCTGTCAACCTCTTAAAGCATAAAATCTGTACAAAGCCTAACATGATGGGGGGGGGGGGGGCAAAGAGGGACAGATTTTAAATATTGGTCTTATAAACTTAGAACATTGATAGAATAATAGGTTTTGCACTAGCCATGACATTTTTGAAGGATGTGGAGTCTTAGACTCAAATGTTTGTCATTAATTAATGACTTCCATCCTCAGCTTTTTGCCAGACAAGTATAGATTTTAGGAGGAACACACCTAACATATGAGGCAAACATCTGCATTCTGTGAAAATCTGTACAGTTGAGAGGTAAGCAACAGTGTCTGCGGACACTGTTTATGTTTTCAAAGTGCTGTATGGTACTTCCTAAGTGCAGTGGGAGTGTTTACTGAATGAGCACTGCTCGGACACTCCCCCTGCACTTGTTCACAGATCATGTCTGTGCAGTTCATACAGCAGCGTGACTTCATGAATATGTAAGGTGCACTGCTGTGCTGCATGGGCATGATACACTCCGTGCAAGAATAGACTTATTCTTGCATGGAGCGTTTATGAATCACAGGGTTTATTTCACAAAGCCCTTTTAAGTTGTGACTTTTTAATGTCAATAGAGATAAATTTGATAATGGATTGTGACGATGCAGTTTTAAGAAACAATTCTATATACTTTGAAGGAGAAATTTATTGGCAGATCACGGATGTGGCTATGGGGGTGGTTTGTGCCCCCATGTTTGCCAATCTGGTTTTGTGTAGATGGGGAAAAAAAACTTTGTTTTCACATCTGAACTATACAATTACTGCAAAGCCTATTAAAGATGCTTGCATGACATCTTTTTCTTATAGAATGGTCTACCAGTGGACATTGTTTAAAACCAGAACCAGACTATTGGGTTTCTAAAGTTTACTTATTATTTTCAAAGGGAAGGCATTATTTATTTGGAAATTTATATCTGTACCACAAAGACAGCATATTGTTCTGACATAAACTCACCCTTAGTAATTCTTATTTACATTATAATAGTTCACAACCCTTCACAATGAAGAAAGGACTAGCTAAAGGGCAGTTTATTAGGTTAGTCCAAACGATTTTGGAAGATTCAACATATGAAGTAAAAAAAAGACATTGGAACATATGTTTTATAAGAGGGGGTTATCCCTGTAAATTGGTGAACAACATCAGTAAGAAAATCCAAAATGTAGTTCCCTTTTAGGAACTGATTCATTGGATTTAATCTGCATTGGTTCAACTTTGGGGAAGGTGCCTCCAGTATTGAAGATATAGTAATTTTAGCAGGGCATTGATTTTACAGTACAATTTAGGTAGTACAAGGGTCAAAAAATAAATTGAGAAGAAATGTAAATGTTTTTAAACAATGAAGGCATTACACAGTTACTGGGGAACAAACCTAAGTATTTTTATAAATGAAGATTAATACTGAACGCACGTTTATAACTAATAAAATTAAGACAGGAAAAGTTAACAGGGGTACATTTAAATGTAGTGCTTTCTCACACTGTAAATACATCCTGGTAAAGACATATTAAACTTGAAAATTGTAATAGTAATCTATGCTGCAGGATGGAAACTGTGGAACTAAGGGTCTTGTTTATTTAGCAATTTGTTCCTCCTGTCTGTCATTTTACATAGGCAAAACTGAAAGGGCACTTAAAAAAGGGATTTATGAATATATGTATGCTATTGCTAATGGGCAAAAATACTTTATCTAAGCATAGTTTGTTATGTGAGCAGTGTGAAAGGATTTTATTTGGTATCCCTGAATCACCCTTGACCAGAGATGGCAGGGCATGTGAATAGACTTTGGAGTACAAAATAAAATTGGATACCACCACAGACCCTGATTTAAATGATAGATTTGTAGTAATCCCCCTTTTCAAATTAAGAGCAGCTAAGTTATAAAATCATTCAGTGAACAACATAACACCCAATGTATATTTTTAGCTTGTGGTTCTATATGGGATGATGTACAATTCAAAATGGATAGTAAATATTTTAATGATTGCTGTTTTATTTATTAATACATTTTCCACAATTATTCTTTACAATTATTTAATCTTTGATGAAAGAAATAAAAATGGATCATTTTTGCTTCTTGCATGTTGATTAAATGCATGTATATGTCTTTAAGTGGGTTGGTCTTTGAAGTTACAACTAAATTAATTCAGTTGTAATGAAGTTCCTGTTTTGTGGAATAAAGCACTCAACTAATATGTGCATGCTTTTATATTTTTGTATTTAGAATGTCTGGCTCATAAATTATACAATTTTTACTTTTTCAGTTCCATTCTTTACACAGATTATCTAGAAATGAAATAAAACTGGACAGCTCTAATAATATACTTGTGATCTGTGGAAATTATCTTATCATACATAGGTCGGTGCAAACTCTCTTCACTCTAGAGAATGCTGACGTCTGTGCAGTCACTGAGACATGGTTTAAAGCCGCAGACAGCACACTGGTAGAGCAAGGTTATAATGCCTTCCACATATTTAGACCAGCTACTACACTGACAGGGGCTAAAGGTAGAGGTGTCTCGATTTACATCAGAAATAAGTATCCCTCAAGGCTGATCAAACAGGGCAATGCACTTGAGCTACTCTATGCTCAAATCACCATAGGCAAACTCCAATACCACTTCCTTGCAAGATATAGGTCCTCTCTATGACTCTGGAAACCCATATTTATGTATTTAATCTTAATGGAAATACTCACCATCCCACCCAATACCATATTCATGGGTGACTTTAATTACCCCACTATTAACTGGGAATCATATATGACATCAAATGTACTGGCACAGAGATTACTGGATTTTGTAAACACAAACTCCCTGGAGCAGATTGTCAATATACCAAACCAGGGGTGCAACCATACTGGATCTGGTCCTCACTACTATGTGAGAGGGCTGCATTCCCTGTACTGCAATGTCTTTCCTGGTAAGGTCAGACCACAAAATGGTCTCCTTTGAAGTAAAAATAAAACCTTGAACCCCCCCCCCCCCAGCTAACACTGGAATATTCAGGAACTACTCTAAGGTTAACTTTTGCTATTAGGTGATAGCCTGGCAAAACTTCAAGCCCACGTAAACCATGAGAACACTGTTGCCTATGGAGAACTGTTCAAAGAAACCCTATACAAGCAAGTTAATAGCCGCATAGAGGCAGCTGTCCTCACCAGGAAGAAGTACAGAACTAACTGAAAAAACAAGCCACACTAGTGGAATCACAAAATCAGTAGGCTGTATAATATGTTGAACAGGGGCTTTGAGCATGACCTTTGGACTATGTCCAGGCAGTCATTTGCATGACTACAGTTCTTGCATGATTTGCTTTGAAAGTTCTTCAGAACTACATTGTATTCAGAGCACATGAAAGGTTAACCACTTGTTCATCTTTTTTCTGAGAATATGGAGCTGAAGAATTGGGTCAATGATTATAAAGTTGGTAAATTATATAAATCAAATAATAACAGACAAAATAGTTTGTGATATAAGAATGATGTAAAAAGTAAAGGTTATTAAGGGAAACAAACAACAATTTGTGATGGCAAAGAAGCAGTTTATTTTAGATAAACAAATCCAATTTATGAATGGCTCAAGGGTGCCGTAAAGAGGAAGCTAGTTAAAATAAAATTGTGACCACAACTTGAATAAGAAAGTTTTTACAGAGAATAAGGTACAACTTCAGGTGTTCAAAAGCAGCAAATCAGCTAAATTACTATTTATAGTAGGAGATAACAAGATCATGACAATGAAATGGAAGAAGAGTAGCTGCTGTTCCTGGCACTTTGATATTTATTTATTTTATTTGTTTGACATTTGTTTACAGGGATGGTCTGGGTCAGGAGAGTCCTTTTTTAACAGATGCCCAGGGCGAAAAGAGCCAACAGTACAAAAATCATCAATATACAAAAGGAAGTTATTACAGATACATGTGAAGAGACACATAAATATGGAAACAAACATATATACATGTAATACATGGGATTACCTTTACTTGCTCGACTGAGCAGAAGATCAAAGACCATATGTCCAAGGCAAAAAGTCTGGAAACCTGTAATTAACGAAACTCTATAGCATCAAAACCTGAACTGCCGATGAAGCAATTGTGCATGTCTCAAACCACTGTTATGACTGCAGATCACGCAGCAGTCATGAGAACATACCCTACATCAAAACCAAACAAATAAAACAAACATATACCTTCACAAAAGCTTTTGCAGAGGGAAAGTCCTCTTGCACTCCCCGCGTGGGTGGCTGCGCCCCCACACCCCCTGCACATTAACTATACTAACTCTAAGATCACACAAGGGTACATTTCCCAATCCTCACTGGAATGCGGACTCCATTCCAGGGGTTTCCTATGCTCGCTTTTTCTGTAGGATGTATTCTTATGACTGCTACATGATCTGCAGTCATAACAATGGTTTGAGACATGAGCAACTGCTTCTTCAGCAGTTCAGGTTTCTGTGCTATGGAGTTTTGTTAATTGCAGATTTCCTGTCTTTTTGTCTTGGACATATGGTCTTCGCTCTTCTGCTCAGTCGAGCAAGTAAAGGTAATCCAATGCATACTATACAACCTGGCCTTAGGATATCAATTCAATCTGTACAATCTTCTAAGGGAGATGAGGAACTAGAATTAGAACAATTATTATATATACTGTACTTGCTGATTGTTTCAACAAAGGAATGACACAACTACTTAACACTTTAATACAGTAATTGAGAATTGAAGATGTAATACAAAAGTGCAATACTAAATTTCAGTGGACTGCATTCATGAGCCGGTCCCATACTGACCAAGTCTGGTATGCAGTTGAAGTAAATTTGAAAGATTTGTGGGAATCATAATGATTACGAAAAAAATGGTGTAAAAGCTTTTATGTTGTCATTTTGTGAAGCAACACAGCTCAATACACAGAGCACACATGAACCCGCCACCTGCCTTCCAGTACTGTATTTCATTCAGAAATAGTAAAACAATTTTTTATGAGTCAGTTCCACCTATGTAAGTAATGGTACAACATTATATACCTGCAGTTTGTGTAGTGTATCTGAAAAGAAATTCTGCTTTCATTACAGCGATGTGAAGAAACATCAGATCATAAGAAAAAAATGTGTTTTCATGGTAGAAAAATCCAATCAATGCTCAAGTTCCTTATGGTATAGTCAAACCTGCTACTACAATCAAACATGCCCCCTCTGTCAGCCAGTAATACTGCTAAGCATCTGGCAATGGAAGGTCTCACAGCAACAAATATGCTTATGTCACTTGTTCTGCCATCATGTCTAATAAATGGAAATGTTTCTATTTCTTTAACAGAAATGGAAATGTTTCCTTCTTTAGATAGCACAGTTGTAATAATGGTAAATGGAGGAGTCAGAAGAAGATAAAAACTTTGAGAGGAAAATAGTGGAACAGTTTAACAGCTTCAAGTATCTGGGAGGGGTGGTTGAGGAAAAGGCAAGTCTGAATGAGGAGGTCAAAGCTGGAATCAGAGGGACTGCAGCCAACAGGCACAGTGTCAGGAGTGGAGTATGAAAATAAGAATGTCCAAAAAGAAGCAGAAAAGTGTATGAAACAGTGGTGTGACCAGTGCAACTGTATGATACAGAAAACTGAGCAGTGAAGGTAGAGCAGTTGAGGAAGCTAGTATTGATTGAAATAAAGTTCTGGAGATATACGCTGTGGTACAGATGAAGAAATGATGACATCAGAGCAGTAGCTCAAATAATTCTAATTGTGGAGAAGGTCAAAGAGAACAGATTATAATGGTTCCGGCACATTTACAGGAAAGCAGTAGACAATATGGTGAAGAAGATTTTGGGCAAACAGGAAAACCAAACAAATCATACAGACATAGGGATCAAAGACCAGAGGAACCAGGTTGCAACACCACAATAAATAAAAATTTAATAAATGCAGGAATTTAAATACAAAATGCCAATGCTAAAAACATATAGAGTTAAGCTCTTTCATTCATCAGAAATACTGGGACTTAAACAGAACTGCGGTAAAATGGAGACAAATGTTTAAATAGTCAGACCAATTAAAAAGATTTTGATTTTTAAAGTCACAGACCCTAACATTATATAAATAAGTAAATATTGGAAGCAGGAAGATAGCAATATGAAACTAAGGCATCTAGCAGAGACATGGATGAATTGTGTGAGAGTAGACCTGTAACAGTCAGGCATGATTGCTGAAGAAGGTAGGAGAATGGCACTAAGTCCAGAGAGATGGCAGCAGTTGACATGACACCCCGACACCAACTAAAAAAATGGGAAAGTGGAGGGGGGGGGGTGATGATGATGTCTAATAAATGGAAACCTTTTATGAATCAATATGTGGCATGATGGCAGTGCAGTGCTAAAGAAAACAGATACTTGTTACAGGTGTATTAAACTTATCATACCTTCCTAAGTAGCTGCTCACTGCTATACTTACTCTTACTATTACGCTAGACAGAAATTCAATGTGCAGCACTGACATGCATAGTGTACTGCTGCATAATATGCTAGTCTGTGCTCTACTCAGTTCCCACTAAGGACAAATGAAACACCTTTTACTATAGCTAAAAGCAAGAAAGAGCATCAGTACATGAGTGCATGGCACTAAAAATTGGTGGGGACATTAATACATGAGTATCTTTTCAATATACTAATTCAACAACAGTAACATCTTGGGAACGTCCCCTTACTCGAAGGTCTAGTGATATCAGAGTTTGTAGAGATGAAAGACAAGGGTGTGTTTTGAGGAACAGCCTCCATATCAGAGGTGAACATGCTTTCTTTACATTATAGAGATGTTCAGTGATTACTGAACTCCACTAATACATGAGATAAGTATTGCATTCTGCACTCTTAATTTATGTCTGCTATTTAAACAAGCATACACTGTTCTCTGGAATTTAGCATAACTAGCATATACTTCTTCCTTTAAACTCATAAGCACCATGTAGAATGTAGTGCTTGAAAATGGAATTTTGTGTCTGTTACATTCAATAGTTGTGTGGATGCACATGTCACATTATCTCTGCTGTTGGTAACAGGATTTAAATATCTCCAAGGGCATTTTTGCATTTTGTATTTAATCATGAAATGGCCACCATATTGTTCTTTTTTATTGCAAGTAATATGGCACTGTGACACAAAATCAATTTTCTATCAGGTTTTTAGAATCTGATGAGATATTTCAGTGAAATACATTTGTTTCTTATTTATGATGACCCCTCATCTCATTTAGCTATATAAAAACATACTTACTATGTCAATATATAAGGTTAAATTGATGGGCTGGATTCACTAAAGCCTAGACGATGTGTTAAGACCATGTGCTCATCACAGTGTGCCATTTTGTATTCAGTAACTGACTCTACACTGTATATAAAGCCACACAAACATGGTAAGCATCGTGGCATGCTAATTACAGTATAAGCAGCTGGATTGTATGGCAATTATCCAATTCAAGATGGAGGAGTTATTCAACAAGCTATAAAGCAATCATATACACTCAGTGCAGGTTTTGGCCTCGAATACAGCCACATAATATACTCTACATGAAAAGAATGTTAGGGACTGCTGTTGCTCTTCTGCATGTGTATGTTCAACAGGCCCAAGTTTATGCTGCTGTTACTGGTAATAGACCTTGGCCAAGAAGGAGAAGGGTGTTTAAACCCCATTTAACCTTTCATGGTTTGCATGAGGTGGAAATTGGACAGTGTGCAAGGTGGATAGAAACACACTGCAAGAACTCTGCAACCTCTGTCATCTCCAACTGACAGCAAGGGCAAACCAAGGGGAAGCAGTACCTATGGAGACTAAGGCATATGTAGCACTTAGAATGTTAGGTACAGGAATCTTAAAGAGAGCAACGGGAGATATGGTGGGGTGTCACAGGCAGCAGCCATCCAGGAACCTCCTTCAATTCCTGAATGGTGTGCTACAACATGCCAGTGACTACATACATTTTCCCCATACACTTGATAACAGATCTACAACTATTATTTCTAGCTTATAGCACAGTTCTCTGAAGTGCACATTGAAATCAAAGCACCACCTTGTGAACAGGAAATGGTATACATAAACAGAAAGGGCTCCCACTCCATGGACTGCCAGGTCATGTTTAATGCTAAGGAATGATCCTGAATGTATGCACTGGCAACCCTGGCAGTTACCATGACTCCCATATCTGGCACAATTCTCAACTTTATCAGAGGTTTTCTATGGGGGATATCTCACAAGGTCATTTACTGAGGGATGCAGGGCATGCACTCAAACCATGGCTGATGACGCCCATCAGAAATGCACACACAGCCACCAAAGAATGCTATAATGAGGCACACACTCAGACAAGAAATATCAAAGAGAGTGTGTTTGAGCTGCTGAAGTCATGGTTGCAGTGCCTAGATACATCAGGTGGAGCCTGGCTGTACAGTCCCCATACTTGTGCTAAAATTTTCAGTGTATGTGCTAATTTCAGTGTCTGTGCTATCCTTCACAATATTATTCTGAGAAAACAGCTTCAGCATAATCACCAAGGGGAAGACACACACATTCCCCCACCAATGGTAACTTCACCACAGCCACACGCAAGTGAAGAGTCAGAGGGGAAACCACTAGCCACAGTGGGTGTAGGTAGATGTAGGTGTGCACAATATGCCCTTGCCCTGGCCAAGAAGCAATGGTTAGCACATGTGCTCACCACATAAGGGAGTACAACTTTCATCCTATGCACATACATGCATACATACAGTAAAATTGATGCCAGGCAACACTCACAACCTTTACTTACCGACGTAACACCTGTGTACTGCTGGCATCACACAGAGGCAGCCCCAAATTAAAACACTTGTAGCTAATGGATTATCAAGTAAATTAATTAAATAGGTCGGAAAGTAGAATGATTTTTAATTATCACACTCTACACCCTAGAGGGATGAATTTAGATGGTGGCATTGTCTGATACTTTGGTCTGCTTGTTTATTAACTTGTTTTACTAGTCTGTCTTCTTAGCTAGTTTATATAAATGTATTTTAAACATTTCATCCATTTAAGGCATGCATTAGTGCAAAGTTTGTCATAGTTATTTCAGCACAGTTTATTATTAATTTGTTTCACTAAATAATTGATATTTAAAAAAAATTGATATATCTTATATTTGACATTTGATATGTATGGGTATACTAATGCATTTGCATTTTAAGTCGATGTAATTACAGCCAATTAAGGCTGATGAGTTAATTTATGTGACTATTTATATAGGATGTTAGCATATTTCAAATTTTTCCACTGAAGGCGAATTGCCGAGGTACCAGAACGGATTATTAAATGGAGCTATAATCATCCTAGTGTTGGTTTCCTTCCTTTTGCTTTTTGAACATTTGGTGTTATTTGGATACTGTTCTCCTCCCAGCAGACATTCCAAGACAGACACTGCCCATTCCATCATGTCATTCAGTGATAAACTGAATTGGCCACAAGGCCGAGGCAGTCATGCACCTTAGCCTGTGCCACATATTCAACCCTAATCATGTGCTCGGAGGCCCTAGTAGAACATGCCTACATCTGCATGACGCTCTAAACATATGTCGTGTGGCATGTAAAGATATATCAGTATCAGGAGGTGGATGGACAGCAGGCCTCCTCCGAGCAACCCTAACAACCTTTCTGCATGGTACCTCACCCACACTTTGTCGATGGCCAGAGTCAACTGGTATTGCAGGCACAGTAACCACCCTAACCTGATAAAGTTTGTCACCTTCCCCTGTCTGATATCTGAGGGCTCAGTGGAATACATATGCATACGCCTACTGACTTTGTCTGAGGGAAAAACACAGAATGGCCGAATGTCAACCTCAGTGTCAGATTTAACCTCTGCACTCCCTGGCTGGTTCTATGTTTGGCCACCATTATCACCACCGGAGTCTGCCGATACTCTGTCATCAGGTGCTAAGAGTCTTCCACTTCCACTATCAGGATCACCTGTGATAATATGCAAAACGCACAGGAATGAAATTAATACTACACGAAATATTTAAAACAATTTATATGATAACAACTAACACTGGTCACTCTATTGCAGATGGTACAGCAATACAGGAACTTATTACACCCATCTTACACATATAGATAAATGCATATTTCTGATAAATGGCATCAATAATTAAAGAAAAATGTTTGGCGTACCATGTGCAGATGACTCTACACTTGGTAGGGAGATGGGTCTTGGAAGAACTGAAGCAAGGTAAGAAAACAACCTTCACAATTACAATAACATAGGGGGACAGGGAATACATAATGTTTGCCTATATGTCCATTAGCAATACTTTTAACTGAAACTTGGCTGATACATCCACCCACAGCCCATTTGTACTGATCAAAAATGTTTTGTTAAGTCTAGAAATTTATCAGTAGGTTCATTAAAAAAAACACATGAGCTAATATTTATTTTTTTCTAGATTTTACTGCAAATCTTGCAACTTTCCATGTGTAAGCTTACCTGTAAGCTCCTCCTGGCACATACTTGTCCTACCAGACACATCAACATCAACATCAATCACATGTTGGTGTGCAGTGTCCACTGACAGTGGACAGAAATTCTTCATTTGGTGTCAGTGATGGCTCAGTAGCAGACCCCCCCCCCATAGCCAGCTGTTCATGCAGCTGATCTCCTCAGACTGATAGAATCATATCAGTGGCCCTATGACACACCTGATCATAAATCCTGGTGGGATCCCCTACAGCACTGACATCATTGACTATATGGTTCCAAATCTGCATTCTGTCAGAGATATACCCACACCCTTTCTCAAGCATAAATGCACCATGGTACCTGAACACCTGCACTATTACATCCTTTTCAGAGTCACTGAAAGGGAATTTACATGGATTTGTATGCTTTTTTGCCATAGTCCTATGTGACATAAAACATAGAAGGCTACAACACGACTATCACATAAGTAAATTCCTGCTCATATACACATACATATTTTCAGCATTAAGCACAGGAGGCACACATTTAAGTTATTAAAATTGAAAGTTATGTGGTTGTACCATATCATACTCACACACAAACCAATATTTGGACGAAAACAAGGAATACCACTTTAGTAATGTATTGTTTCCCATGGAACCAAGAGGATGACTACATATTTTCAGGTGCAAACCTATTGGAACAAAACTTTTGTTGTGGCAACACACAAATGGTACTTGGCTCCCCTCCCCCAAAACAAGAAGCAAATGAATGTTTGTTCAAACCAAGGAATACCATATAATTCAGTTGTCATATATGCCTTCAACACAATTCTCTCAATGTGTACATATTTACAACAGAAAACTCAATTTTTCAATAATTGCCAGTCACCTCTCATTGTGCCCAGCATTCCCCTGGAGGGGTCTAAGGGTCATCTTAGAAGCATAACACTCCCATGTCATTGACGACATAATAAATGACATTTCCCTGAAATAACATAGATGATTGTAAGATAACCAGTTTTAACAATAACATTTGTAATGAACGTTAATATGCTGCCTATCTAAGAAAGTAAATGCTTGCCAAAAATGCCCATGCCAACAGTGAACTATAAGAACAGCATACAGAGAAAAGTTCCATTTTGTAATACACACATATATATATATATATATATATATATATATATATATATATATATATATATATGTATATATATATATATATATATATATATATATATATATATATATATAAAATTTTCTTTGTACCATGTTAACAAATCCAGAATGTACTTGAAAAATACAATCATACCGTAACATGATCAGCAGCCTTTTCTTCAAATAAATCAAAAGGAAGAGCAATATTCTGTGTTCTCCAAATGGACAAGTCTCCTCACCTTTAAGTTCCCTAGCTACTCAGTTATCTTTTGATGGTGTACATTCAGGCCGCTGAACATGGTGAAGATACAACTATAGTGTAAGCACATTAGAATTGATGAATCCTAAAGTTTAAGGTGTAAACATAGTGTAGGCCCTACCTCATTGTTAGTTTTTAATGGATTGCAACTGTGAATGATTAGTGGGAGGGAGAAGGAAGACGCAATAGCAATTCAGACTACCTTACCTGCATTGGGTGTGTCACCCAGCATACACTTACAAAGTGTAGAAGTAACTTTAGCAAGTTTAAAAATAGAAGTGAACAGAACACATTTCTCACTTTTGTTCACTAATAGCCAAACTCTCCTGCCTTTGCTTAAAAATGTTTTTCACTGTCATATCTTTTTAGTATACATTTAAAGGACAATCATGCAAAATGCCCTTTAGACTGCATGCCTGAGTGTGCAGCACAGATACGAGAAGAATGAACACAATACAAAGAGAAGACAGAGCTGCATTGATGCAAACAATAGAGTGTTGTGTGATCACTCATTGCACTAAATATGTAAGCCCCACATGTACAAACAAATGGGAGTGTGCAAATGTATAAGTCTTGTTAATACTGTGGAGGAAATGGGACTTGCTTGTATGCACAATGATTTTCTTTCCTGCTGAAAGAGAGATAGGACACTCTTAGTGTGTTTTGTAGATTCATTAGTATGATAGTTCAATGCCAGAGTTGTGTAAAAGTCTGTATGGTGTGTTAAAATGTATTTTATAATGTTTGTGTTTCCTGTTTTTTTTAAATATGAATATCTGAGTGGTGTGCAGCTTAGCGCAAAGATGGTAAAACAGATATATACTTTAGAATTAATGGAAGTTGCTTCTATGATAAGGACAGCATTAATTAGAGCTGTCAATCAAGTGTGTGTGCATAGCACACCTGGTAAACATGATGAAGCACACAGCACATAGGATATGTAGATTATGGTTCAAGTCACACATTTATTTATTTATTTTTTTCTCATATTTTTTTATTGATTTTCAAGAGTATAATTACAATTTTTAACAAGAAAAAACAACGTAATATCAAATTTTTACAAAAACTATATACAAAGTCCAAAATAGATACCAAATCTTCAATAACATTACATTTTGTCTAATAGTTTTTTAAGCTTTATCCAGGCAATTTGTTTATGAGTCATGTTTGAGGAGTATAACATAGCTGTTTGTAATTCCCTACTACAAATAATCTTAGTAAAAGATATAAATTCCTTAAATGAGAGGTTATTTTTACATTTCCAATTTCTAGTAATAGTTTTTCTTGCTATAGCAAGTAGAGTCAAAAGGAAGTGCATTTGATTCAGTGGAACATACCTTGGCATTGGTGCATTAAAAAGTATCATAGAATCAGAGATCTTGCACCTGTCCGACCTCAAAGCTTTAATAAAATTTTTAAACTCCATCCAAAATGTGGTTATTGTTCTGCATTCTAAAAACATATGTGCACAGTCGGCATCTATTAGCTCCTCACATCTCCAACATCTATTAAAATCTTTCTTGCTTATTCTAGAGGCTTTTTTGGTGTAATAAAATTTATATGAATGAATTTCCATGTAAAAATTTTCCAATATGTGGAAGAAGAGGTATGGTAAACAGATCTGAGAATTAAAGTTTTATCATTTATATGTATTTGGGAGTTGTTGAAATTGTTGATATATTTCCATAAATTGTCATCTAATATTATTAGATCTGATCTAAGAATGTTGTAAAATCTTGACAATGAGATACCATTATTATAGCCTATATTGGTGAAGTCAAAGAGGATGGATAATTTTTTGGGGAGGTTTGTTATAGCAGGAAAATGATGTCTTTTAAATTCCATTAAAATAAATTCTCTGAAGATTTGAATATTTAACCAGTTATTTTGGTAGATATTATACCTGGCTAAAAGGTAGGTAGTATCATAAATATTATTAGTTCCTAAAAACTGATGCCAGAATAATAACCCATTTTCTTCCATAGTTTTTATTTTCATCATGTTAAAGGAATCAAAGCATCCCTTGGTTAAGATTATTGGAAACATTAGAATGGACAAATTGTTGTTCAAAAGGTTCTTATTCATTACTTTTTTTTAATTTTCCAAGATATATTTAATTATAGGAATAAGATGTGATTTTTCCTGCTCATTGTTGAAGAAGAATTCTTTAACAACTATAAATAGCTTAATATTTTCAGAACAATATATGTTTTCGAAAAACTTGTCAAATTACGTAATAGTATTGTTTTGTGTAAATTTTTCCAGTTGGAATGGTATTTTGGACTTAACCACAGACTTGTTATATTAAGAATAATGGCATCAGCATAAAGATCAACATTTGGAAAAGCAATCCCTCCTTCAATCCAGTTTTTATAGTGCCAATCATATTTATTCCTTGGTTTTTGAGGACACCATAGAAATTTAATTAATATAGTGTTTATGTGTTTAAGTTGTTTTCTAGAAGGAGGAGCCAATAATGTTTGAAGATAAAAAATAATTTTTGGTAATAGAATCATTTTTATCAGAGATAATCTTTCTTCTATAGTAAAGAACATTTTCTTCCATCTATTAATGTATTCTATGATTTTATTTAATAACATTTTATAATTTATATTTATAGTGTCCTTCCATTTAGACAGAATATGAACCCCTAAATATTTCAATTTATCATTGGTCCAGTTAAAGTTATTGTAATTAGATAGAGTGTTATTCAATTTTTTATTGATGAGAATAGCTTCTGTTTTGTTTTGGTTAAATATAAGGTTTGAGATTTCCTCAAAGAGTTGTAATGATCTGATAATGTGATCAATAGATGAATCAATATTTCCAATAGTTAATAAGATATCATCTGCAAAGAGTAAAATTTTAGAAGAATAGTTCTCATTAACATCAAAACTTTTTATGTTTATATTGTTTCTTATAAAATTAGCAAATGGTTTTATTGCTAATGCAAATAGTAGTGGAGATAAAGGGCAACCTTGTCTAGTGCCTTTTAGAATTTGAAGTGGGCCAGATAAAAAAGCGCCAATTTTAATATACACTATAGAACCTTCATATAATTTTTTTAACAAGTTTAAGATTTCTGAGGAGAAATTATATTCTTTTAATACCATAAATATGTCCAGTTAATAGAATTAAATGCTTTATCTAGATCTAGACTGATGAGTGATAATTCTTTTTTTTTTATTTGCAAAATCTATTAAAGTTAAAAGTCTAATAGCATTATCCTGAACTTTTCTGTTCAGTATAAAACCGTTTGATCGTTGTTTATTAAAGTCGACATCATTTGATTTAATCTGTTTGCTAAAATAGACGTAAATATTTTATAATCTATATTTAATAGGGAAATAGGACGATATGATGAAACAAATTTGGAGTCCTTATCTTGCTTTAGAATGGGAGAAATTAGCGAATATTTCCAAGAAGGACAAAGTTTGTCACTTATTCAAACTTCCTCAAGTGCTTTCATTAATATCTTCAAAGCGGAATCAGGAAACATTTTTATATAATTCACCTATTATGCCATCAAGACCTGGGGCTTTATTATTTTTAAGATTTTGTATTCTTTCTTTAACTTCTATTAATGATATTGATTTAAGTAATCTATTATTTTGTTCTTTAGAAAGTTTATTATTATATTGTTTTTTAGAAATTCTATTTTTGAACTATTATTAGTAAAGTTTAAGTTTGCTTTATTCATTGTTTCATGATATGAACGAAAAATCTCTAAAATATCTTTTAGATCTGAAGAAGGTTTTGAATTGTGTTTAGATGTGTCTAATATTTCAATTATGTGTTTACTCTTGTGAAAACTTTTTGTTTTGGCTGCTAATCTATGCATATGTTTTGGATTAGATGAATAAGATTGTAATTTTAACCTCTCTAAATTAAATGCTACTTTATGACTAAGAATTTCTAAATATTCGTGATTTAGTTGTTTTAATTCCAGATTCGAGCCCAATTCTTTGGGGTGTAAGTTCTTTTTTAAAGTGTCAATTTTCAATTGTTGATTTAATAATTCTTTGTCTCATTCTTTCCTTTTATGTAAATACCAAGTTTTTATTTTCCCATATATATATAAGATTTTAAAGAGTCCCAAATAAACACTTTATTTGTGTTATTATTATTATTACGTTCAATATAATAGTTTACTTCCTTTATAAACCATTCTTTAAATCCTTTTATCTTAATAATATAGGCTGAATAAGAAATATTTTACTTTAGCAAATATGTACTGGCTACCTGGTATTGGTGCTAAATCTGCAAACAAATATTTGGAAATAATAACAGCAAATTCTAAAGGAGATATCATTTTGGCAGGTGATTTTAATTGTATTCTATCATCTAAAGATACCACTAATGTCAGCAATATTAAGATACCTGCATCAGCCAAAAAATTGATAGATTTTGTCTCATTATATAACCTAAAAGACATATACATGATCAAAGAGCAGAGGTCTCTCAATTTTACTCACTTTTCTTATAGATATGGTACACAGACGACTATTGATAAAGTGTTTATATCTGACAGCCTATTATCTAAGACTCAAGATGTAGTGATTACATCATGCCCTCTGTCAGACCACAATGCCATACTAATTAAAATTAAACCAAACGATCTTATTCGTTGAAGTAAAATATTTCTTATTCAATTCCAATACTACTAGACACAACATACCATTTTTATCAGAGACACTGTTAATTATTTTAGGTATTGGTAATGTATCTTTCCACAAAATCATGGTTCCTCTTCTCTTTGTTTGGAAATGAGATTCAGCTAGAATACTATAACCTTTAAAAGCCATTTTTTCTAGATCTTTCTGAATAATGTGCGTTTCTTGCAAAAATATAATGTCAGCTTTATCAGATGCTAGGTATTTGAGTAACCTTCCTCTTTTAGTAGGGTTATTAAGACCATTTGCATTCAGAGACAGACATTTAAACCCAGACATTGATTACTTTAAGCTTTTGATGGATAAATACTATTCTGGACTTAATTAACAAGTAATGTTCAGAGCAGATAAGTCATCAATACCACCCTCTATCATCCTTAGTACTCAAGACTATCGTTCTCTAATGCTACTACCTAATATTTTATTGAATCAACAAACTACAACCTATTAATTCTCCAGGATGAATAGGTATTACTATGTAGGAGATATTGTGGAAAAACATCAATTACCATGAATAATGTAATTTTCAAAATTTTTAAGAACAGTGTCTTTAAACTTGTATCATGATATAGTATATCATATTCATTTATGTCTATTCTATGCTAATACAGATCTTAATCTAGTATACAACATTAGATCAAAACCTACTTATCTAGGAATTCAGTAAAGAAGTTTATGTATAAAAATAAGAACATTTATCATGTAACAAAACATTTCTGGATGAACTTGTCTGTGAAATCACAACAGTGTTAATATTTACTATAGAATCAGCATATTAATATATAGCCTATAGGCTTATTTTCCTTTTATATAAGATATAAAATCACCAATTTTTCCTTCCCCTAAAAAAAAAAAAAACATATCTGATTAACCTTAAATAATTTCTTAAGGTATTAAAGATATTTAAAATAAAGATGTACTAATGAAAATTTTTTACATGAGAAGATAATATTTTAGTTGCACAACTATCTATGCATGTATATAGATCTGTGTAATCATCAAAAACATTAGCTTTTCTTTCCAAAGATGTGAGTCTAAAGAAACTGTGTAGTGTAGCTTGATTTTGATAAAAATATCATATAATGAAGTTACAGCTTTTAACCTTCAAGGACACTTCAGTTTTAGATGTTATAGTAATAATGTGTTCCCTTAAATTGTCCTTTTTAACAAAATACATTAACACATTTTACCAATATTTTTTCAGTTAGAGTGGCAGTGGTTAACATGCAATATATCTTTTGCTAGAAAATGTAGTCTACAGACAGTAAAACATTAAATATTTTATTAATATTAGTGAAAATGTCGGATTGTAGTATGCACTTATGTAGCCGGAGGTGGATTAAGTAGATCACAATTTCACCATTCACAATAAATCCAACATAATGTAAACTATTAATTAGAAAAGCAGTTAAAAAGTAAAGGCTACCTTTGGAAATAACAACTGTCCTCATGTCCTGATGAAAGTAGTAACTATAAGTCAAGAGTAACCCTCCCCACTTTGCACTGCCCCCCCCTAACAGTCTTGTACTACTATCACTGACTAGTGAGGCAAAAGCATCACTTCAGTAACAACTAAGATCATTCTCTAAGCAGAACTGTCTCCTTTTCTTTGGAACCGAAATTTTTCCTGCCCCAATATTTTATTTCACCCTTTTATAACAGAATTATTATTTATTGTAATGGTCTGTCTGCAGCTTTGGCTTCCCCAATCCAGCAGTATTGCCATCAACCAACAACTCATATAATCAATAAGATTGGGGATGAAGCTATCAAGATGAAAGCACAGAAAATACATAGCTGCCCCAAAATCTACTTTAAAAATAATAAGAACACATTAACCCCCAATAGATAATGTATTTTAATGATTTTATAACCATTGCATATTCCGATTTCTGCTCTGCTAACCAAAAAGGATCAGATGACCTAGTCTATGTTTTCACTGTATCTGTTAGCTACAGCTGCCAACTAATGATCAAGTGTAAACTACTTTGTAAAACAGGTCATCAGAAAACTTATTATGAAGGGAACAACATAGGCATCAACATTGATTTAGTAAAAAGGACCTTTATATATGTCTATGTTTTTTATATATTTTTCTTTGTCGCTCTTGGTATGTGATAAAGCATTCAGTTGTTCCGTTTTCTTTTTCCTTTTTTTTCATGTGAAGATTTCTGGTAACGTGAATACGTAACCAAAGTTCATATGACAAAAGAGACTTCGAGTGAGTACATGCATAAGTCTCTTGTATTACAAAGAAGATCTGACCAAGAAGTCTCGAGGCAACAGCCTTCTTTTTCCTTTTTTTTTCCCTTCCTTCTCCTTTAACATTTGAATTTTGGCTGTTAAAAGCTCGCACTAGGGAATCTGCAGCAAGCTATGATAACTGTTCACGAGATACTTGTGATGTGCATTTTGTGAGAGAAAAGAAAAACAGAATATGTTACTCAAAAAGCATGTATATGAAGTACAAAAAAAAAAAAAAAAAAAAAAAACAACTTTGCCCCATTTTAAATAAATATAAAATTCTCTGCAACTATCACTTTTACTGGCCAATGTATCTGATATCAAGCATACAAACCCTCCTGTCCCTGCAACACACACTCCACCAGCTTTCATCAGAAAATACATCTCCTTTTCCCTCTCCGTCAGCAGATGGACCCACAAACCACATTTAGTAAAGACACAAACCTCTCAAGTGTATGAGAATGCATTTTTACATGTCATGACGGATTCTTAGAAAGAAAACAATCTTCTCTTATTATGATAAATAACAATTTCCAATACCTTTTAAACTATTTAGTACAAGTCACATTAAGTTATATCCATTAGCTCTAAAAGGACCTAAGCATAACATCACATTTAACAGGAGAGAAAGCCCGCTGATGCAAAATGGGGCTACACTTTCATTTAATTGCACTGAGATGGGGAGCCTTCATTTCACTTATCGGAGCGATCTATATCATCATAATCGAATACACATACAGTATCCGGTATTAAGGGGGTTCTTGTTTTAACCAATATTTCTATGGTATTGCTACATTGCCCCTATGTATTTGTCAACTAATAATACACTCTGTCAAGGGAAGATTTAGAATTTTAACATCTATGTTTAACATTCTAGCGTATTTGTATTAAAGGCTTTTAAACAGCAAATAAATTTAAAAATAAATAAATAAATAAGCATACTTAATAAATATTAAATTATTTTTACCTTAACATGTATGTTTTTCCCCGATGTAGGTGATTTGTAGCACGCAAATTTTGAGATTTGAAGGGATTGTGGAAGAGCTTCATTTGTATTATTTACCCTTAAGCTTCTTGCTTGTTTTATCAATCGATAACATTTTTCCATTTGTTGCCTGCCTTTTTAAACTAGGTAATGAGATGTCCATATCTTCAGTGTTTTCCAAAATCTTATTCTTTTTCACATATTCAGAGGCGTCATCAAGATTATTAAATATTTTTATTCCTTCAGACAGATGTATTTTAATTCTGGCAGGAAAAATGATTTGTACTTTAATTTCAGCTTTCTTCAGATTTTTAATGAGAGGAATGCAGGCTTTTCTTTTAGTTATTATAGTAGAGGTATAGTCATTGTCAAATCTTATGTTTCGACCATTAATTTGTATAGGATTACCTGCCCACGCTGTTCTCAGGATTAAGTCCTTGTCTTGAGATGATAAAAATTTTACAATAATGGATCTTGAAGCATTTGGATTTTTTGACACAGACATATTTGACAATGACCTGTGAGCTCTCTCTATCCCAAAAGAGAGAGATTCAGGTACGTTTAGTGTCTTAGGCAACCAGTCATTCAAGAACTGTATTGTGTTATTTCCTTCCATTTTTTCAGGTATGCCGTATATTCTAATATTATTTCTTTGTGACCTTGATTCTAGGTCCTCCACTTTATCTGAAAGTGCGGTGTTTTGCTTTAGTAAGAAGTCAATCTGGTTATCATTTTCATGCTGTCTTCCGTCTATTTCATTAAGAGATTCCTCAATTTCTGTTATCTGGTCTGTGTGTCTTGTAATTATCTCCTTGAATTCTTCAATCTGCTTTCTATTTTCTTTCTTCATGTTTTCCATGATTTTTTCTAAATTGTCCATTTTCATGGAAAGATCTTGAATACTGGATATTATTGTTTGTAATTCTTTCTTCATGGAAGTTTCCTGGAGAGAGGCTTTTGAATGACTCATGGCTGAGAGAGTCTGTTATATTCAGCTGCTGTACTTCTGACAGGATGTAATTCACTTTCTATTTGCCAAAATTGAAATATTTGTAGAAAAAAATAATCCACTGTATCTAAATATATAGGTGAAGGAAAACTTAGATGTTTTTAAAATAATATTAAGAAAATTTCCTGTCAGAGAAATTTCTGTTAAGCAGAGCATCAAAAAGTGCTGTTATCTCTCTGACATCTTGGCCACGCCCCTCACACATTTATTTTTTTAATGATGAAAACTAATAAAAACTTTCTACAAAAAATAATACATGTTGAACTTTGCTTGTTTTGTTTGCATGTTGCTTACCTCTGTGCAAACACAGCATAATGCCACAGACAATAAGTAAACATTGTCAATTTCATAAAGGATACATTGTTACATGTTTTGCTTTCCATTGCGCAAACACACTAAGTGGCATTGCGAAGTGGTCAGCACTCTTACACAGTAATGAGTGTAAAAATTAGCCTAGCTCTACCCATGGCAACAGCTGTAAATCAATGGCCAGGATACAGGTGAGCCAAGTTTTTTTTAATGCCAGTCCACTGTAATTTAGATAAAAATGAACACTATAAAATAATTATTATACATAAAAATAACTATGTCCAGCAGGTGGATTGATCATGCACATGATATTATATATATTGTACATCTAACAGTTTTTACAAATTAAGAAGGTTGTACAGACATTTATATACAACAATACATAAACACACATACACACATACGTAAATACAAATATTTCAAGCAAGGGCATTAATGCCCATCTAGCCTGCCAATATACCAAAACACTTGTTCCCATAATAAGTGTTCAGGCTATTCTTTAAAAAATCTAAATTAGCACTTGTTATGATATAATTTGGTAGTCTGTTGCATGCATCAGATGCTCTCTCAGAGAACCAGTTAGTACACTTCTCATTTCTATACAATCTTCTGCATACATTGTCTGATGATTCTCTACTACCTTTTGCTAACCCCAAGCATTCCCAGAGGTACTTGTGTCTAAATGCCCTATATACCTGAATATGATCTCCTCTTAGATACCTATAAGAGACACTGTACAAGTTCAGATCTTTTAGTCTTTCATAGTAACTTACATTTTCACATCCATGGATGCCCTTGGTATATTTCTGCTGTACTCTTTCCAGTTTGTTCATGCTTGTATTCTTATATAGTTTCCATATTATAATTCCATACTCAGGTTTGGGTCTAATGTAAGTAACAAACAATGACTTTATCATTTCTGATTTCCTAGACTTTATAAATCTTTTTATACAACCTATAGTTCTATGACTATCATTAACCAATTGGTCGTGTGATTAGAAAAGCTCAAAGCTGGATTTACCCATATACCCAGGTCCTTAAATGACTGTACAGTTTCAATCACTGTGTGCTGTATTAAATATTCACCTTTGAATTTGTGTCTCCCAAATTTGATATGCTTAGTTTTTGATGTATTTATCAGCATAGTATTCTCTTGTGCCCAAACTGTCAATTTAGTCAAGTTATTTTGCAGACATTCAATATCTATAACATGTGTAATCAGTTTACCCAGTTTCAGGTCATCTGCATATAAACTGTAGAATGCCTCAGATGGAAAAGATAGCTCTGAAAAATACAATCTAAATAAGTAAGAGCATAGGACAGAGCCCTGCAGGGCATCCAGACTGTAACCAAGAATGTCCCCTTTCCAATTGCTGTATGATACTTGCCATGTCCTATTTATATCCTATACAGATACCCATCTTATCAAGAGTACGTCAATACCTAGTTGTTCTTATTAATTGATGTTTTGTGTATGACCCTGTCAAATGCTGAAGTTAAATCCACATAGATTACATCACAGCACAATTTGTCTTTCATAGCTGTTATTATATTGTTATAGCACATCATGTTGCAGGAGGTAATTGATCTATTTTCAACATATGTATGCTGATATATGGTTTGAAGTCTCACCCTATCCAGTTCTGACAACAACTTATTCAATATTACCTTTTCCATTATTTTTCCACAACATGAAAGAAGACATAAGGGTCGATATGACTTTGATGTGTCCTACTCTCCTTTCCCTTAAAGATAGGTTTAATAAGAGCATGTCTCTAATCTTGAGGAATCTCCTGATATTTATATGACTTAGTAAATAATAGATATAATTGTACTGCTAGTTCTTTCTGAAGTATTCTCAAGTCATTATTACTAATTTTGTCTCCTCCCTGTACTTTGTTTGGATCCAGTCTGTACAGTTTTTTTCAACATAATTTAATTTGATTCTAGTATCTGAGGATACCTGGATGTCACCAGGACAATTTATCACTCCCTTTGTGGAACCAAACTTATTTGCATAAAATGTTATAAATATATCTATAATCTGTTGCATCTTAGAAAAAGTTTAGAATCTATACACAGTTTATCAGTTTGTATGCCTTTACTCCTTCCACATTTTATGTATCTATAAAAAGGTTTCCTATTATGCTTAATATCTTTATATACATTTTCTTCACATTTTCTTGATCTTGTCTCACACTATGCTTAATTTATTTGTTCAGCTTATTTATTTCAGTTTTCAATGTTGGGTTTGATCTCTTTTCCATTTCTTAACTATGTATAACAATGGATATAATATGAAATATATGTGTGACTAAGTGAATACTGAATATTATGTTTCTGTACTTGCTGCCAGTCTTATCTGCCCTGAGATGGACTTCATACTTCAATGATAGTCATATACACATTAATGTAGAAACCAGGACCTTGTCAGGTTGCACACATACATGGTTAGCCTCACAATCTTTAATATGCCTATATAATTAATGAACATGTCTGACAAACACTTCTGATATGTAAAGGAGGTAAAGCACCTATGTGGAAGAATATGTGTTATCTATTTTATATAGATTTGCATCCCACATTGTACAAATTGATTTTATCAGTGTGTACAGCCACAGAAAAATGGGGCAGGTCATAAAACCTATACCCCAGGTACATGTCTGCAAAGTTAAGACATCTAACAGTTACAACAGCATCCAGCCCATAAAATAATAACAACTGTCACATTATCCTTCCTAATTCATAAACTACCTTCTTCTCTGTTTAGCATTGCTGCTCTCCACTTAACATTGCACAACCATGGTCAGTATGGTTGTTCAGGTTTGCAGACTAGTAGTAAAACATGATATCATGAACTGGTAAGAAAACTCTTCAAGTGTTACTGTTTGACCTGTGCAGACATGGCAGGAGCCAGAAAGAAAGCTGCCCTACATAGGGCTCAATGAAGGGGTCTAGATGACTCTTTATGAAGTGCCACAGCTGTAGGCTTTTGCAGAGGGAGTATACCAGGTCAGAATATAAATCACAGGCTTACAATAGTCTTGCTAAAGCTGGCTCCAGTGTGACTGCCATTCCATGCATAGGAGAGCAGTGCAGGCACTATTATAACAACTTAAACAGGCACACACAGGTACAAATCAACAACTGGATGAATGAGTTTAGGACTGCTGACATCCTATAATTGTATAATTATACAGATAGAGATACCTGAAATTATCTACAAAGCTGGAGATAGCAAAGACTGGTATGCATAATGCTCTTCTCTTTTTCTCTCCTCTTTATTTTACAGCCACCCAGGAGATTTCAGTGAACAGAGAAGTCAATGCTAAACATTTAGAAAGACAAAGAGAAAGAAGGGGTATGCATACAGCACAAAATAATTATTATTGTATTGCTCTTCTATACATTAGTAGCAAATTAAGCATGCATATCTTAACTGTGAAATCAAGCATCCTTGCTTCTTTCTGTTGTTCATGGTAATTGTAGGAGCCATTTGTAATAGTATATTTAGATGTTGTGGGCTCAGACCCCACAAGTAACAAATATATTGTAAAATAATTAAAAATTATTAAATATTAATTTCAATAAAATTGGCACAAAAGCCATGTTGTTAACTTAATTATTATAATTTTTAAAAGCATATGTGCAATACATGCATATTAGTTACTTGGAGCAATTCTCAGTCCTTGTTTGCAGTTTTTAAAAGGTATTTTTAATGTAAAAGTAAAAATATATTTCTATTGTAGCAATTTATTGTATGTGACATATTATGACTGTAATTATTTATTTTTTGTCTCCTATCATACCCCTTATCTCTCTTCTTTATTTTTATACATGTGGTCACAATGTTCTGATGTCATAAATTGCTGGCAACTTACAAAATGATTTACAGCACAGGGAGGTAGACCAACTAGTGTAACTTAGCCTGCCACCTCTCCAATGGCTGTTGCACTGTCTCCCAGCCCTTCTGGGACCCAACCTGGCAGTACTACCTCTACAGCTTCTCCACTACCTGGCCCCTCAGCAACATGTAATATTACCCAAGCAGCTGGTGTAGTGGTACCCCAGGGATTATTGGTGGAAGTGGGGATTTTGTTACCAACCAGGAGCTGCCAGGCTTAGTGCACAAAGCTGTAGATGGTACCATTGGTGTATGCCTCAGCCATATGGAGAAGATGCTCATTGGAATGCTGAAAAAATGAAAACATCAAGCACTCCAACAGGATGCTGAGGAATGGCATGGTGATGACAGTTCTGACGGTGAGGACTAGATTCTCATTTCCCCCATGCCTAATGGCATGGGCCTCTGATGTCCCTTCCCTATCCCAAATAATGGTGTCCCCCAACCTGTTGTGTCCATCACCATCCCTGTCTATATCTTGTTTATCCCGTTTGTCTGCACCCGCTTTCTCACCTACCCTACCTACCTGATCATGGCATTCCTACATCCCTTACCAAACATATCTCTCTTGCTGAAATAAAATCAAAAAAGTGGCTCCTGTCCCACAAAAAATAATCATCACATGCATAGCTCTCACTTCACATATCTGTCTTTGCAACACACTTGATTCAGTTCAATTGGCTATGCAACGTGATTGCATTGTTGTCACCCATTTTTGTTGAGGTGACAGTCCAAGCTCATCCAATATTCTGTCCATCTTAATTTTACACTGTTGAAGAAGTGGATAGCTATGATTATTTCCTAATTCCTCCTTGCACATTCCTATATTGCTTCCCCTTTGTTCTTTTCCATGTTTGCCCCCCATTTCACCACTTTCCTATCTGCTCCATTTTCACACCTTTATTCTTGTCAAAAAATAGACTCAGACACCTCAGACATAAATAATACATCTGTAATAAAGGCCTTCACTTTTTTCATCTGTGTTTGCACAGCATTTGGCATCATGCATAAGTGCTGAGTGACAGTCAATGGCTCTTCATGCCCTGTGATATAGTATGGTTACCTCTGTGTGTGACTGTAAGTATGTAATATGCACAGCATATTGAGAAACAGGTGTATATGTCTCATTTCTGCAGCATGCATTCCTGACAGCTTATTACATTTGGTTGGAGAAGATGTCTTTTAAAGTATACCTGCTCATTGAAACCACAACAGAAAATCCAAATTCCACAATTTACACACCTCTCTCAGGATATGTTGCCCACATCATATAATGAGAATCTCATCATCTATAAAGACCAGCATGACAAGGCAAAAGCATACTTTAGAGATGGTGCAATTATTAACTACTGTGTTCTGAAGATGGGAACAAAATACTTAGATGTGGGTTAACTTGCCACAGCAGCAATATGTGTAACTGTGTGCATAGTCAGAAGAGCATGAATCTGTATCCTACTGTCAGAAATCCATTCCTATGCAGAACAAATATTTTGACAATTGTAAATTCCTGCACAGTCATTTCATACAGGTTTCCCAACATCTTCAGCTAAACATCTAATGATGATGTCATCTGCTGTAAAATGTCCTGCGTAAAAGTCAGACTTGTGCTGTGGCACTTGCATTAAGTAATTAATTATCTAGCTTGTGTAACTAGTTAGGCAGGGGTTGTAATCTCACTGCAGTTAACGTGTGTGTGTGTGTGTGTGTGTGTGTGTGTGTGTGTGTGTGTGTGTGTGTGTGTGTGTGTGTGTGTGTGTGTGGCTGTGTTTAGTTTCTTCACATTCTAGAGACCATTTTAAAACATCTTGTGAGACATTGCTACTCGTCTCATCTTGCACCAGACACTGCTGATGTCCTCATCTATAAAGTGTTGTAAAGTCAGACTTGTGGTGCTTGTGTTAAGTGCTGTGTTCTGTACATAGGTAGGGGTTCTAGTCTCACTGTGGTCAACTGGTATGGGCATGTGTTCATTCAAAAATCAGTATGGTACCAATTTTAGAGTGGCATGTGAGTCCACAGCTATGTCAGACACGACTCCAATCATCTTCTTGTACCATAGACTGATGATGTCATGCTGTCTAAAGTGTTGTCTGAAAGTATTCAAGTCAAACATGTGCTGTAGCAGTAACATTAAGTACTGTGTTGTACAGCTTCTGTAACTACATTCCTAATATGTTCATCTCAGCATACAGTGGTGCTATCATACTTCATAAAGTGCAATGTGACAGTGTTAAGTCAGACATATGTGATGGTACTGTTACATTGTATGGAATTCAGCTTCTATACCTGCACAGGTGTAATGTTCACATCAGACCCAGTCTACTGCTGCATGTGTGGTTGGTGGTACATTATGGTTATTGTATGATATTTTGAATCACTTTTCATTTCACAACCACTTAGGAGAACATTAATGTAGTAACATTCATTCAACATTCCCTTTTCCCTTTTGCCACATGACATCCTTCCTACAATCGAGTGGGGGATGTCCTCATGTCAAAACACATCATGAAGCAGAGTCCTTCCATGAAACTCTGCAAGCCAGCTCCAGAAAACTGGATATGTGATTGTTAACTATGTCATGGGGTGGTTCACATGTCACATATGGACAGAGGCAGTATGTAATGCAATCAAACAAATACACACATACACACAGTAGCCTTGCTGTCTTCCATCATTTATAGGGAGTTTAGTTTAAGTGGTATAATAATGGCTAGGATTTTATGTGATGTTAGCCATAAGCCTAGTAATGTCCTGTGACTGTATGGACATTTCACATGTCAATGTTGCTGTCATCAACATGTGGTATGTTGATGTGTAGATGTACAGTAGGTCTACAAGAGGGTATTACAATCTGTGATGTGAGGTAATGAATGTTGACAGTTACATGTTCTTTCCATAACAACTGTAGGAATATGCCTCCTGAGAAATGGTGACATGGAATAATACTATCTATATTACTGGCTTAGTAAGGCATGTGTTTTTGTAGTGGAGCAGATGAACATTATATGCAGTTCTCATTCAACCATCACAGTGACACTTGCAGTATTGCACATGTGTGCATGTGTATACCTAACATCATTAAATGCTCTTTGACATGCATCAATAAAAATTCATACTGATTACAGGGGTACATAAGTCTTGTTTCATCCACGTGTTATAATGCTGTGATATAGAAAAAAATATCACATATTTTGATTCAGTTGCAACCTTGTAGAACTGACTGTATGCCCAATTATGCAGCTATTCTCAAGGATTATTGAAGTAATCCCCAGCACCATTGTGTGACTATCAGCAATTGTGTCAGCAACTATTCTGTATGTGCTACAATCAATTCATTTGTAATGTGTCCTTATATGGTATTGGGCCACTCAAACACAGCTTTGAATGAAAACATATAGACATGTTCATAGGTTCATACGTTCATAGGTAGGTACTAGGCTATCGGCCAAAGGGCTTACGTAAGCCTAGCCAACAAGGTTCCCTGGCTTACGCCACCCAAGAAAGTTATTTTCCTATGCCACTATCAAGCAGAGATACAGAAGTGATCCCCGGGGTGTATTTCCTATTTTCCATCCACTCATCAATATTTTTCTTGAAGAGTGCTAATAAAGGACTTTGCTTGACATAGATGGGTAGCCTGTTCCAGAGTATGGGAAGTCTCTGGGACAGGAATCTATCCCTCCAGCATGTTCTGTTTATTGTGGTGACAAGGTTTAGGTCCCTAGAGGGTGTAGCTCAGAGGGATTGGGATTTCTTTAGGTGTAGCATGTCCAACAGCTCTGAGTTTGACATAGCTTTATATGTTAGGCAGAGATCACCTTGGAGTAGGCAATATGCTACGGAGTAAAGCTGGAGTTTTTTTGTGCAATTGTGCAATTGATGTAGTTAAGTGACATTGGTAGAGTTGTATGACTGTGTGAACAGTACCACTGTGTGGCATGTGATACATTACCGAGGTTGTATTTGGAGGTGTTCTCAAAAATTATTGATCTAAATAAGTGTGAAATGTTAAGAAGAATGCATATATAAGCATAGAGCTGTATGTGGATGCCACCAACCATACTCTAGCTGACAGTTTGTGTCGTACTTCACTCCCCTATCCCCACTGGCCATCAGCCAAAGTATACATGCAAACATTACTCAGTTTATTTTTTCAGGAGAGCAGCTCATCTGTGCATTCACTAAGGCTAATAACGCAGAATCAGTGAGCCCTGATAACATCCCAGGTTGCCTATACCATGACTTAAAACCTGACCTAGCAGACACAGTTGGGTCCCTACCTAAATACAGTCTCCAGACAGACTATGTTCTTGCAGAAGTATGTACAGCAAAAGACATCCATCTGAACAAGAGGAGACCATCACCTGATGCAGAGAATTATGCTCCCATAATCCTGACTCCCCTCATCTGTGAGGCAGACCAATGACTTACCATAGGCCTTATCAAAAAGTACACAGGTAAAGTTATGATCACCTGATGCAGAGAATTATGCTCCCATAATCCTGACTCCCCTCATCTGTGAGGCAGACCAATGACTTACCATAGGCCTTATCAAAAAGTACACAGGTAATGTTATGACAGTGTACCAAACCCATTTTTGATTTGTTAAGGCTACATCACGTCTGTTAAATTTGGTTGACATCTTCATGAAGTTCACCAAGGGCATACGTGAGGAAAAGAGTGTCATCCTGCATAACTTGACCTGACCAAGGCATCTGACAAAAATCCACACTCAGGTATTACAGAGAAACTGTCTCAAGTGGGCATAAACAAATATGTAACCCTATGGCTAGGCAAATGGATCACACACAGGGCACATAATGTTGAAGTATGTGAAGTCAGGTCTAGCTAGAATTCAGTGATCAAGTTTGTAGCTCAGTGTTCTGGACTAGGCCCTTTTGATTCAATATTTAAGTATCAGAAGTCAAGCCAAACTTAGAGATCCTTTGTATAACCAGCTTTGTGGATGACTGCAAATTGTGGACAATCATTGAATCCAAGAACACTATTATGGATCTACTGCAGAAAATATTAACACAAAAAACTGATTATTGCCAAAGGCATGGAGATGCAGTAGATGAACAAAAAACATGATTATTTACTTTTGAAAGGAAATACACAGGC
This sequence comes from Protopterus annectens, assembly GCF_019279795.1. Taxonomy (NCBI): domain Eukaryota; kingdom Metazoa; phylum Chordata; order Ceratodontiformes; family Protopteridae; genus Protopterus; species Protopterus annectens. The sequence continues at coordinate 1,488,432,249 of NC_056731.1, read as the reverse complement.
TAATTACAATATAGACCTCACACTCCTGCGAGCTGACCAGGCATGAGCTCAGGTAGATAGTAAGTGGGACTTCCACTAGCATGTGACCACATTGGTGACAAATTCCTTGTATGTAGCACATATCCTGAGTATGGGCAGGCCATCCAGATTAAAAGACATTATAGCACCATTGTTCTCAGCCATCATCACAGAAATAATTGAGTACAATTCACCTTTTGGCATATACTTTCCCACACATCTTCTAGGGATGATTTAATTGTATCACTTTTGCCACATTGAGCTTCAACACATATTTTAGTCAGACATAAGTATATTTTGTGATGTATAACTATTAGGAGTTGACAGTGCAGACTTCCCTTCAAGGTGTTATACAAGATGCATGTGTGATACTTCTTCCTGTGATGCACCCAGTAAATACATAGCTGTGACAACGTTGATGGCATGGGTTTAATTCTTGCAAGTGTGGATTGTGGCATATATGTGTCATGCAAACCTCTCAACTCTTCAGGATTGCTCATAATTTAAACTACAGGTGTAAGAGTGCTCCTCTTAACACCTCCAAAAAGTGACCATTTTTGAGGAAGGTGCCCTTGATTCCTCCTATAGATTACTGACAAATCATTACAGTTGTACAACCGTGTTCATGCAAAACTTGTATATTAACTCATGATCACATATATTATGTCCAGTGACACAGATTAAAGGTGGTATTATTCTGATTTTGTCCATGATTATGTGTGCTTCTGTCTACTGTTGTACATGATCCTGTCGGTATTTGTCCCATTGGTCGAGGCCTATGTTGACATTACATTCATATTCAAACAACTCATTTTGCACATCTTCAGAATATGCATATATCCCCTATTGTATGTACTGTCCTTGCTAAATGTCATCTCCAGTAATTATGTCAAGATGCTTAAAACACAACCAATCATCTTCACTGATATGTGACTTTGGGTAACAATCACTTAATATACAATAACTCTATGATGATAAGAATATATTTACACAGAAGGTGTAAATAGCAATATGAACTGTATTATGTACATATGTGATTACCGTTCCTGCTACAAATGTCTTGTCTTCGAGGTGTACATACATTGACATGCCCTCATCTGGTGTACATTATCATGTTTCACTTGTCCTCTTCCCCATTTTTCATTCCTACTATTCACATCTGTGGCTTTGTTCAATGCACTTCATTAGACTACTGTTATATACCCTTGCTGATAAATAGCAAAAATTTTATTTCAGTATGCCAAAAACATGTTTCTACTGTACTTTGCACTGAGTGAACTTTTCTGTAACGTGTTTGTACTGCAATCATTGCCTTAAATTAAACACTGGTAGTCATTGTAGCTGTCAGCACAATCATGCAGAACAAGTTTGTTCATATGGCAAACTTGTCTGCATGTCTGAATGTATGTGCAGCTTTATACAGTTTCCTGGTCAGCAACACTGTTGCTGGCCATGAAATATGCTTGTATCTGTATAAGTGTGATGCACAGGATGTATATGCAACTAGCACTGCTGCTCTTCGCAGTAACATATAAACTCAATGAAGGCTTCACGCTAAACCCCCACAAAGTTTATTGAATCCCCAGGGATATTTATTTTCTTTGAATTCTACATTAATCATGTATTCAATTGTATAACTCTGAGTATTAACTACAGATATCCTTCCTATTCACAGCACACCCCTGTGGCTTTAATTCTGTCGTGCCATAATCCAAATTTTTCAAAAGACATCTTTCAGTCTTTCTACTTCTTGCTTTGGCTATACAAAAGAAAAACAACATTTTCAGAATGTTAGTCAGTGAGGCAACTATTTCCAGTTTTTATTTGACCTTTATTTATATTATACTTAGGATTTTCATTACTTCAATTAATTGCTGTTTTTAGTTTTGATTACACTAAATTAACATCTGCACACTTGTAAGTGGTCCTGCCTACTGACACATTCAGGCTAGCTCACAGATTCTTTATGGCAAGAATGGTAGATAATATAGCGCCTACATGACATTATTATAGAAAAGAAACCGGTCCTTTGGTTATGGTATGGCATAATGATAATTGCTGTTGCCTGCGTTCACAGTGGCCTGGCATCACCGGCAATTCTGATGTAACAAAGGCTGTGGTATTTTTACATCAGAGCTTAAGATGTTTTCTTAAAGGATGGCATAATACTCAAATTGCTTTTTAAGTGTCTGGCGTAACACTCCGTATAGCGAGACAATTAAACTAAGCAATACTGCTCTCTTTAATATTTTAAAACTCTAAAAAAGCAATAGGAGATCTTGCTTTCTCCCGTTGCTTTCTTTTTAGTGTCTCGCCCGTCTCCCGTTGCTTATTTGTCTCGCTATTAACTACCCATTTCCATTGCATAGACAAGAGAGATATACTAATGGAAAAGTCCGGGACGGGACTTTTCTTTTAGTATATTTCGACGACAACAAAAACAGCTGGCCAAAATCAGCGTTGCGTTTTTGAGGATATAGTAATTAATACGCAGTGGTTTTATCAACTGTAATGCTGAAATGTGTCTACCTGTACCCATTCCACTTACAGAGAAATGATTTATATATTTGTCCTTGAATTAGCTAAATTGTTTCTTCCTTGCATTCTTCACTATCTTTAGCAAACTCTCTCAAAGATATTACTGGGGGCTTAAAAACATACCAGTACAATTACTATAACCAAGACCAGCAACTTTATTCTTATTATCTTAAGTGTTATCTACAAAAAGCTTGCTTGAAAGTAATTCATGCTTGTCACAGGCATGATTTCTAAACACATTAATAAAAAAGAACAATTATGCCAAGAAATGACATTTATTTCTATACCTAACATTACAGAAGTGAAAACTCAATACTTGTTCCTTTATAAAAGAGGTTTCAGAAGCATAACCATATTGTTGTCATCAGGTAGAAGTGTATTGAACTTAAATGTATACAGTGCCTTATATTCATTTAAATAATAAAAAGGCAAATTAATAATGTGGAGTTCATTTTCGGATCCTTCATGAGTGAAGAATTATTTTCAAATGGAATGTCTGTAAGTGTCTTGATTGTCTAGAATCTGTTTGCAGGGCACCATTCTGAGTAATATCACCAGTTCTCGCATTAACAAGGTCACATCTGCATAACTGTTAATTGCCCACAGAGGATGCATTATTGAGACCAACCGATTAAAAAAGTGTTTTACTACAACTTCATTTTTTTCTTTTCTTATTCTCATCTGCAAACATGCAAGGATACAAAAATGTGATGTCACGTTCTAGGCATCTATACATGAATACGTGGCACACTCACCCACATACTGGCACTGCATTATTATGAGAACAACTTTGAAGTGCTCAGACACTACCTTTTTATATTTTTGGATACAGAAATGAAATTATTCCTTTAGTCTTTTAGAAATGAAAGTGCTATCAGTGCATTACTATAGCTCTACAACCTTTTGTGATTTAAATTAAAGCAAGGAAAGTAGGCAGTGATGTAATAGGACTTTAAAGTGGACAGAAGATGTATGCTTAATACCTGCTTTCACATATTATGTCGCATTAACTCTGAGCTGCCATTCCTTAAAAATATTGTTAGACATATTTAAATACACATATTTCATAGCAGAAATCTATTATTTTAGCTGCATTTAAGTCTTGCAATCAATTAAATATGCTTAGGTTTATCCTGCATGCAGATGCCATTCAAGACAATTATAACTCAACAATTCCTAAAACTTACTCCACCACTGTTAATGATAACATTCACTGATGATCTCATGGCATTAAATTATAGTATGATCTGACGGCACTACCTCTTCTGTGAAGGCTTCATGAACCATATGTTGAATGCAGAAAAGGTAAAAGTTACATGAGCTTATATCTAGCATATCCTAGTTTTATTTTAACCATCTCGTGCATTTATGGTGACAAATAACAGATCTCTGTAGAGTGTTAGAAGAATTTATTGTTTATGTAAGTAAACAAGCTAACTGTAGCATAATTATCTTCTCATAAATGACAGACTCCATTCTAATAAATTGTATAAGGTATCATTACAAAGCTTTTAATACTGTCTAGTTAGAATAAATCTGAATTAAACATTATTTTGTTTTCCACCTCTTTCATTATAAGCTTTGGAAATTATGTGTACAAATTAATGGTGTAATACATATTTGGCATTTCATATCTAAATGTAGAATTGTCTTTTTTTATTAAAACATTTAGCAAGATTAAAGACCTAATCTGTGATGTATGCACACAAAAATAGTTACTATTGTATATGGATGTTCTTTTTCATTTACAAAGAAAATTAATCTGCTTTCAAAAGGCAGCTAACATTGTCAACATTAAACTAAGAGATGCCTTTCAGCAGACATCATCAAGAAAATAAATATTCACATATATGTTTTATTATTTCTGCTACAGCCTAAACATTCCAAAATAAAATCTTGAGATGGTAACCAAAAATAAATATTTGGAATGCTCTCACAATTAATGTGGCTCGCATACTCAGTGGTTTCAGAATATGAGAATTAAAAATGGATGGACTAGTTTGCTTTTATATAGTTTTGCTTAACATTTTGTTCAGAATATCTTTATTCAGACTCATAACAGTGATGCAACAGTGTTCTATAGATGACCTCTTTGATCACCAAAATGCTTAAAATAGAAGTTAATAACACAAAGAAGAAACAAAATGCATTATTTCATGAGGAACTCACAGAACATCTGGGTTTCTGTTTATACTATGTCTATTAAAAGTAAATGGGTTTCATATTAAAGCACTCAGTATAGCAGTGGAATTTTATTAACTTGGTCTTGGCATGGCAAAAAAAAAAAAACTGCATGTAGAAAAAGATGTCCCAAAAATAATTAAGGGCAACTTACCAGTAAGTCACATTGTCTAGGAATCAGATTTAAGTGGGCAAGGTGGCTCTGCTTAGCAGATTCATCAGTGGATCAATTGGTCATCCATCCTGTCCTCATGTCAAGGGTTTAGGTGGTTGCCTTATGGCTTTCCCCCTTGTTTTTCCCACTGTTGGTGCTCAGCAGCTTTGACTGTCCTTAAGTTGGCCTCAGTTTGACTATATCAAGGGGGTATTTGGGTTGAATAGAAAGAAATAAAGGGGTTTGCCATCAGGTCTAAGGTAGACTGGGTTACACACCTGCTCTTGTAGATGTCGTCTGGAACAGGCTTGGTCAGACCAACTGGCTTAAGAGTTAATGTTTATTGGTTATAGTTGATAAGTTACATTTGAATTTACTATGACATCTTTAATGGTTGTTAGTAGCATTGTTAATAAAGGGCCGCAAAAGTAATACTGTGTGGTTATTGACTCATCTCAGTGGATGGTGATTAGATGAATACTTTTGAAAAGGCAGGTCAAGAAACAACAGACAAACTATGTTTATTCTTTTCATATACATGAGCCCAGTTCAGTGCTTATGGTTAAGAATAATACATTAAGCTGTTTTCTTCTAGTAAGAAATAGCCAAAATGCTTGTCATCAACACAAGCATGTTCATTGAAAATTAGAACTAAAATAGAAAAAAATCTGAATAACTTTCAGCAGATTTATTACTTTTTGAAGGGTGACTATATATAGTTCTGTGGCTTGCCCCTCCAAAAAAGTTTCTTTCCTGCTGCAACACTGTCTCTGGAGGTTTGACTCATATTCTGAAAAGCCAATTCTTCCATCTTGTGTTTCCTTTCCTTTTGTATTGACTAGGGTTAGACAAGAAGCTCCGTGTAAAACACACACACACACACACACACACACACACACACACACACACGTGCACACACACACACATACACGCACACACACACACACACACACACACACACACACACACACACACACACACACACACACACACAATTATTAAACTTTTGCAAATTGTAAATTTCATTGTGAGTCCTTTAGCAATGTAGGACAGCAGGCTCTTGACATTTAACTTTCTTCTATGACTTGTTCTACAGATACTTAAAACCCATTTCTGAACTTATGTCACCAGATATCATTCCTTGCTTTGTGAACCTCTGTGTAAGATGGCTATACCTTGCAGACTGTTAGCATGCTATGGTGGAAGTTAGGATGCAAAGATTTGCTCAAAACATGAAATAATTCTGTCAGAATGATTTCTATAGAAGCTGTCAAAAACATTTTTCAACAGTTTTAAAACTTCTACAATGCATAAGAAAAGTTTCCTTCATATAGCTTAGAATGCATCTAAGTATTTTAGTGAGTAACATGTGAAAGTTCATAATAAGACATGTTGCCTTAAATTTGTTTATATTACTTTCATGTTCATGTATTCACCATTAATAATAATATATAATAAGTTCCTTGGCATGTACGATAACTGCATAACACTATAATACAAATGACTAGTTAGGTAGGAGGTCTAATCTCAGTCCTGGCAAATGTTAAGGGGTGAGAGGTTGGCATAATGGTTAAGATGTCTACCTTACAAACAAAAAGTGCAGCATTTGATTCTCACATGAGGTAACTGTCTAGGCTTAAAATTGTCCACAAAGACAGTTAGCCTAGTACTAATCTATGAACCTATGAACCTATTACAGATCCTTTGTGCAAGGTCACTAAATATTTTAATGCATTTCAAAGGGTTCTCAATGGATGTTCTCCATTTTACATATTTTGCTCAGCATTTCAGACAATGGGCTTAAATTTGTTGTTCATCATTTAAATACAGAGCTTAAACTAGACATTTATGGCTGTTTTGGACTGTTGTATAAGAAATATGCAATTCTGCCCCATAAGATTTTATACATTGAACATAAAAATCTCATTTCACACCTGAGTTGCATAATGCATTGTTCATGAGCAAGAACACTCAGTTATTTATGCAAAAACTTGCATTCAAAGAATTATGTCACTATTATTTTAAAGTTTCTTATTAATGTGAACATCTAGACTTTTAAATTGGTTATTTTATTATATTTTGCATTGTAGCGTATGACCTATGTATGTTCTTACTGCAACATGAATAAAATAGGATTCTTCACAAGCTGACAGAGACTACATGGCACATTGATACAGATTTTAGCATTGCCGCCTCACAGGATTTGTCTCTAGCTTAATTTTGACTGAGGTGCCTTCTTTATAGAGTCTACATATAGGATCCATAAACAACTGCTGCATGCTTTGAGAGAGCTAATTTTTGAGGGGAGGGGGAGTTACTTCATGACAAGCTAATTAGATATGTATTAGGTTTTGAACAATGCTGGCAGCAGAAAAAGCAAAGGGCAGCATAATAAACTGAAACATAGTGCTAAAAGGAAAAGCCATATTAGATGTTTCATTGCTGGAAGACTGTTAGAACAAGGTGCATGGATCATATGATGGATGTCACAACAAAGGCAAATCAATGTGCACTCTACCACCCAAAGTAGCACTGCATACTTGTACCTCTTGCTTAACCAACACCAAGAAGGTCCATTACACAGATCAGTTAGACTAATTATTATATATGGAATGGGGGTAGACAGAAATGAGGAAAAGTGGAGGAAAAAAAAGCAGAGAGAAAAACACAAAGATAACCATTATGTATGAAACGTTGGGGAAGGAAGGGTAACTATTTATAGGAAAATATTCACTTTTTCATATACAGAAAATAAGGACATGTGGAGAAAATAGTGAGAAAAGGCTATGGGTGCGATTTAAGGAAGAAGTAGCGGTACCAGCAACAGCCATGAGAGAAGGCTATGCTTATGGAAGAGATGAAGAAGGGCAGGTATCAGGGACAGACATACAGATAATAACCAGAGTCAGACAGACAGGGACTGTAGGAGCACAGAAGATGAGGAGGATTGTTGATGGAAACAGACATAGGAAGGATACATGAGTGATGATGATGAAGCAAACTGAACAATAAGCAAGGAATCGGGAATAACACATGAAGAAAGAAAACACCTGGCTGAGGATGTGGGGGGGTCCTGGAAAGATTCAATGCCAGACTGGCTTAAAGGGCAACAAACTCAAGTATAGCATTATGGTCTGGAATGGTCTGGGCCCCAGTCACATGACTCTGAGCTGAGCTCAAGTGACTCTACCTTGTTGGAGAAAGCATGCAGTTACCACCAAGCTAAAACCACCACCAGCACCCTCCACACACAGGCACACATACACACCTTGCATAAGGAGTCTAATGCAAACTTTCTGAGGATAACTGTCAGAAGAAGGACCTTTGTTCTCCTTCCAAGAAGTGGCCAATGACTGCAGAGGTGACCCCCCCAAGTCACCTCAAGTAAGAGAACCATCACCCCCACCCCTGCTGAGAGGCAGCTCTGATAGCCTCTGCTGATTCAGCATTAGATGTTTCTTCTGGCAAAGTCTAAGACAAAAATACATGCACTTCATCCTCCACTAATTAAACTATAGACAGGCAATATGAAGGGGTAAAAAAATCATACACATACACATGGAAGCTGATATTACAAAATCTCTGAATTTAAGGCCTTCCTTAACTCCAAAGATATTAGCACTTGTGTTAATTGCAGAAACCATGTTCTGCTATGATGATAGCACTCCCTACATTCCAGGGTATAATGCAGCTCATCCATTCAGACCCTCTGGCAGTTGTGCCGGACTATCTGTATTTAATAATAATCCCATTGTCTCTCACCAAATTTTGCATGATACAAATCTGGAATTGGTTGAATTCTAGTTACAGTCACTAAAATTAATTATCAGATTACAGCCAATTACAGGTCCCCATCAGTGACCATTTCAAAGCATGCAGAATAGTTCAACCAGTTTGAAAAGTTAAAATCTAACCAAATACCTTCCCTATGGGTGACCTTAACTATCTGCATGTAAATGGGAAAGCATATGCTGCCAACAACAAATATGCCCAAAGATTAATTGCTTTGTAAATGCCAGTATAGGAAAAGTACAAAATATACCAATAAAGGAACAGTACAAAATAAGCAATTCATTCATGACCCAAAAAGTTTTATAGAGAATAGGGAAACAAAGCAAAAGGAGTAGAAACACCACAAACAAATAAAATAAAATAGACACATTTTGGAGAAACATCTATGAAGATCCTGTAGAATATATCAAAGATGCTGAATGGATAAAAGAAGTAAATCATACAGTAAGAATTTCAAATGTACAAGATATGAAATGGGATGAAGTAACGGTCAGAGAAATTGAAACAAAATTAAGGAAAGCTCCTAAATGGAAAAACCCAGGCTCAGGTGCAGTACCTAACTTCTGGTTAAAAGTATTAAAGTAATTTCATGAGGGTTTAACCCTAAATAAGAGATAATTATATGCGCATCCCGAACATACACCAGCTTGGTTATCAAAAGGAAAAACAATACTCCTCCTTAAGAATGAACCTACAAACTATCTCAAAAACTATAGACCAATAACTTGCCTTTCAATTATGTATACCGGAATATATGCTGACAGAAGTTTATAGTCATTTAGAAGAATACTCAGTCTTGGCTGTAGAACAGAATGTAACAAAAGACAATAATATGGAATAAAGAATCATTTGTTTTTAAAGTCGTAATCAAGAATTGTATAAAAAGTGCAGAACTAATTATGGCATGGATAAATTACAAAAAAGCATTAGATAGCATCCCACATTAATGGATAAAGGAGTGTTCATAAATGCATAACATAAATCTTACATTGATCAATTACATCACAATGACCATGAAACAATGGCAAACCACTTTGCACCTAAGCCATGATAAAGGACAAATTATTATCCCCGCAATAAAATTCAAAGGGGATATTCCAGGCGAACTCATTGTCACCACTGCTATTTTATCTTGCCAGTAACCCATTAAGCTATCTACTTAAAAGATTAGGTCATATTTGCAATTTGGCTCCCAGAAAACAACAGTACATAAAGGCATCTAATCTTTTTGTGGACAATGTAAAACTGTATAGTTCATCAGATGAAGAGCTGAAAGCACAACTGTGAGTGGTCAAAACTATCTCAGATGATGTAAGAACAGCATTTGGTCTTGATAAATGAGCAAAAGTTGAATTTAAAGCAGGAAAGCTGCAGCACAAAGAAAATATCAGTTTAACACAAGCATATTGGTGTCAAGTGGGAATGGAAACCAAACCAAAAGCAGACAAAAATCAGGCAGCAACTGAATATGCCAAAAACCAAAAGAAAGAATAAAAGGAGAAGGATCAGATGAAGAGGAAGGAAATGCAGAAAAAGTATAATTATAGTTGCAAGGATAGAAAACTCCTAGAACAACTTCATGCATAGTAAGATCTGACACAGGAATGGTTACGAAGAGATGTATTTAAACCAAAGGATGAATGGTTAATATTAGTGGCCCAGGATAGTGGACTACATTTATGCTGGTTTACAAAGCACATTGAACATGCAGCAGAAACAGACTAATGCAAGTTCTATAAAACAGATCTGGAAACATTTGCACATCTTGGTGCTGGGTGATAAACACTGATGGCAGAGGGCCTGTATACTGAAAGGCATAATAAAGGGGGAGCCACCATGAACCCCAGGAACTATTGCCCCATTAGCCTGATGAGCCTGGTCTGCAAGGCCATGGAGCATATTATCATGGAACTTATACACAAAGACACTGGTAATCTCCAAACTCTGGACCCCACCCAGTTCAGGTTTGTAAAAGGTAGATCATGTCTCCTAAACCTGACAGACTTCTTTGAAGCAGTCACCAAAGATGTAGATGAGGGTAAGGTGGTTCACACAGCCTATCTAGATCTCGCCAAGGCTTTCAACACCATCCCCCACACTAGAATTATAGATAAACTTACAAAACTAGGTATAAATCCCTATGTCACAAGATGGGTTGCCAACTGGCTTACTGACAGAACCCACACTGTGAAAGTGACAGACTCCAAATCCAACTTCAGACCAGTGACAAGTGGAGTACCACAGGGTTCAGTCCTGGGTCCTCTCCTGTTTGTTATCTACCTCTCTGAAGTACAGGCTAACACAGAAGATCTTTGGCTAATGAAGTTTGCAGATAACTGCAAACTAGGAGCCATAATCAAAACTCCAAAAGATGTGGACATCCTACAAAAGGGCCTCGTTAAGACAGATGCCTGGTAGTCAGGAAATCCTTCTACATGGCACACCTCATCACAAAAAGTTTCTCATCCAGGAAAAAAGAAGTAATTGTTCCCCTCTACTCATCACTCATTAGACCCATTATAGAGTACAGCACCTCTTTTGGTATGTACCTCACAAGACATCTACAACAACTGGAAAGGCCAAAGAAATACCTCAAAAAGAGGATTACCGGCCCCAAACAGATGCCCTACGCAGACCGTCTCAAAAAACTCCAGCTTTACTCTGTTGCATATCGCCTACTGAGAGGCGATCTCTGCCTAACATACAAAGTTATGTCAGACCCAGAGCTGTTGGGCATGCTCCACTTAAAGAAATCCCAATCCCTCTTAGCTACATGCTCTCGGGACCTAAACCTTGTCACCACAATACACAGAACATGCTGGCAGGATAGATTTCTGTTCCAGAGACTTCCCATACTCTGGAACAAACTACCTATCTACATCAAACAAAGCTCTTCATTAGCACTTTTCAAGAAAAATCTTGATGATTGGATGGGAAATAGGAAATTCACCCTGTGGATCACTTCTGTGGCTCTGCTCGACATGGGGCACAGGAAAATCATTTTCTTGGGTGGCGAAAGCCAGGGTACCTTTTTGGCTAGGCTAATATAGGACCTAGGGCCAATAGCCTAGTACCTACCTATGAATCTATGAACCTATAACATGGCAAGACTGTTGGACTGGCATTTGTGCAAACATTACAATATTGAAGTAGCTGAGAAATACTGGAAACGACCTACAAAACATTATAGAGATTGGTGAAGTTTATATCATATGGGATCACCCATTACAACAGTTCAAACAACAGATATGAGAAACTCAGGCATAGCAGCCATGAAAAGAAGACAATGGTAGCATTAATTATTGAAGTTACTACACCCAGTGATTACAGTGTCTTATGTACAGAAAAACACAAAGTCACAAAATACAAGGATTTGGAGACAGAAATGAGGGCAATGTGGAAGAATGATACCAAGACAGTTCCAATGGTAATACGGGCAATGGATCATATAAAAAGTTTACAGCCTTATTTAGATATGCTACCAATACATGTAACTCCACATGAATTGCAGAAGGAGTAATTTCTGGGCACATTGCAGGTGCTTTGAAGGATGCTTCTGGCTAACATCAAAGATCAAAACAATACTAATTTCACAACCTTTAATCATAATTTGACTTGGGAATGGCGTCCATTCCTGTCATAGTATTAGAAACCCCAAAGACTTAAAGAAATTAAACCAACAGCAAATATGCCCAGAAATTTGTAAATGCCAATACAATTGACCAAACTGTCACCCTGCCCAACAGCTGTGTTAATCTTCTTGGTCTTGTCCTCAATAACATTTCTGCCAAATGCACCACCCTTCATGTTGTGACTCCCCATTGATTGGTATAATGGCAAAGGTCTTTACCTCACAGATACAAAATACAACATTTGATTCTGATCTTGGGTTAGTGGATAGACTTATAATCGCCTGCAGACTAATTATCTAGTGTTTATCTCTAAATCGTATCATCATGCTGTGATCATCTCAATTCAGGCTTGCTTCATGGACCCTAAAACGTCCTGTACAGTTAGGAATTACTCCAAAAACAGTTACTTATTTCTTACTTAGAAATGCAAATTGTGTAGCTCCCCTGCAAGCATTGTAACTGAGGCTACTGTCTACTTCACTGAATTTTATTCCCTCTTGAATAAATATATGAAGGCTTCTGTATCAATCCAGCGTAAGAATAAAGACAGGTTTAAATATAACCCATGTGGTGCAACTACTACATCAACAAACTCTGTTGGTCATCACTAAATGATGTCCATGTTATCATTATAAAAGGGATTTAAAACTAGTGAGTAAGTATTTCAAAGTTACCATCAGGAAATATAAGGACAACTATGACATTAGGGTTGCATCTAATTCAAACGATAACCAAAAAGGCTTCTTCAACTCTACTAAGGAGTTTTAAATTAGCCAACAATTCTGAACTGAACTTATCTTAATGATACTTCATTATCTTACCCCAAGGACATTGCTAATATTCTTTCAAACAATTCTTCTTCCATCTTTATTCTATCCACCCACCGCTATGTCCCCTCCATCCCTCCTCAGACCTCCCATACACAGATCAATATGGACAAAGTCCTTTTGGTACTTTAAAGCTTTATAATACTGTTTCCATTAGTCCTGGCAATGATCCTGGATTTCTGCCCAGAAGCAGAAAGTCCCTCCCATATATTAACTCCTCTCCTGAGTCTGTCCACTGGCTTTGCCCTTGAGGTGTGAAGATTTGCATTTGTAGTACCCTTGCATAAGGGTAATACATCTCTTGTACATCGGGATTGTAGGCCTATTAGTCTCACAGGTATTCTTTATAAAGCTATGGAATTTATTTTAGCGAAACAAATTAACAGTTAGATATGTGACAATATATTCATTGATACATATTAATTTGGTTTTGTGAAATGCAGATCATGCCTGTTCAATATGGATGAGTTCTTTATAAGGGTTACTAAGGCCAAGGCCAATGGGGATACCCTATGCACTAATTATCTGGATCATGGAAAGGCCTTTAATACTAACCCTCATTTTGGCCTTATTGACAAACCCTACAACTCAAATTAACTCAGAAACATTTTGCTGGATAAGTAACTGGCTGCCTGACAGAACCCACACCATTAAAACCAGAGTTGTTAATTTGAGACAAAAAAAATTATTAGTGGTGTTCCACAGAATTCTGTCATTGGCCACTCCTCTTTTGTAAATTTTTCTCTAACATGAAGACCAATATCAACAAACTATGGCTAACCACATCTGCTGATGATTGCAAACTGGAAGTGGACATCAAATCCCATTTCAATACTCAAATTCCACATCAAGGGCTAGATCAAACAAAAAGTTGGTGCATTAATCACAGACTTACTCTTAACACCATGAAATGCAGAAATGCAGCATAGATCCCTTTGGTAAACCTGTCATGACTACTAATTACTATATAGTTAGGCATTTGACACAGTCATCAGTTGCATGGTTATGTATGTTGATAACAGCTTCTCCTTTTATCACTATGTTTCTGTAGTGGGTAGAAAATCCTGCTACTTTGCACAACTAATAATTTAATAGAATGTGCCCATGTACCTGACTAAGCACCTAAACCAGCTTAAGAGACCACAGCATTTTTCTCCAAAACTCTCAGGTGTCAGTAACCTTAGCAACTATCATAGACTAAAAGCTGTGTCCCTCTACTCAGTATTATATCAACTGCTGAAGGAAGATTTCTGCTTAGAATTTCATGCTATGAATTACCACGCACTTTTTAAACTCCTTCACTTAAATAGAATTGGTGGCAAAGCAAACACCTACCTACACTCAGAGAAATAAAAACTTATATCACCACATCAGTAACACCAGATGGTGTGAACAATATGTAACCTATCATAACTAGATGGATTGCAAACTGGCTCAAGGACAGAACCCACATGGTTAGAATTGCTGGAGCCATGTCAGACTCCAAACCAGTTACAAGTGGTGTCCCACAAGGCTCAGTCCTGGGACCTCTCTTGTTCAGTATATATTTCTCGGAGGTACAGGCCAACATGGAAGGACTGTGGCTGACCAAGTTCACAGATGACTGCAAACTGGGCGCCATAATCGACTCTCCAGCTGACACAAGCATCCTCCAAAAGGGCCTCATAGAAACAGACAACTGGTGCCAGAGCCATGGCCTCAAGCTAAATGCCAAAAAGTGTATAGTCATCCCCTTTGGCAAAAACAAAGTGCCCACAAATTACCACATAGGTGGTAATCCATTAAGTACAGAAGAAGTAATTAGGGACCTGGGGACCCAAGTTGATAGCAATCTCTCATTTGACAACCACGTGGCCAAAGTGGTTGGAAAAACATTTTATACAGCCCACCTAATCATGAAGGGATTCACACCTAGATCAGGGGAGGTCATCGTGCCTCTTTACTCATCCCTCATCAGGCCCATAATTGAGTACAATGCCCCTTTTGGGATGTACCTTACCAGACACCTGCAGCAACTGGAAAGACCCCAAAAGTACCTCACCAAGAGGATCAAAGGGCTCAAACAGATGCCATATGCTGCCTGGTTAAAGAAACTCCAGCTCTACTCAGTGGCATACCGCCTGTTCAGAGGCGATCTGTGCCTGACTTATAAAGCCATGTCCAACCCGGAATTAATGGACATACTGCACCTCAGAAAATCCAAATCCCATCGAGCTACTCGCTCGAGAGACTTGAACCTCAGCACTGAAATAAATAGGACATGCTGGAGGGACAGAATCATAACCCAGAGGCTCCCTTCACTCTGGAATAAAATCCCAGTCCAGGTTAGGCAGAGTCCCTCATTGGCTCTCTTCAAGAGGAATCTTGATGAGTGGATGGGCGATTGTAGGTTTACCCCGGGTATCACTTTTGTGTCACTGTTAGACAGAGGCACAGTATACTAACCTCGAAAAAGGGCATAGCAAAATAAATTTAAAATGGGTGGCGAAAGCCAAACATATTCTGGCTAGGCTTATAAATGCCCTAGGGCAGAAAGCCTAGTATGAACCTATGAACCTATAATTCCATTTGTGGAATAGGGTGCCCTTCCCTATTAAACAGAGTACTTCCCTAGCAACCTGTGAAAACAGTCTAGATGTCTATGCAGATATCTGCACATTTTTACTGGAATACTTATTTACTAGACATGCAGTGCAGAAGACATTAAGGAAACTAGCCCAAATTCCTAGTTGCCCTAAACAACTGTCTTGTTATGTGACTTACCCAAGGTCGCACAGTAGCAGATGAAGGCTGAAAAAATTAAACCCTGTACCACAGGAAGTAGCTCATTGACAACTCATAGCCTTAATCTTCAGTGGTAACTGCCAGATGTATGGAGAGAGCCTTCTTAATAGGGAATATCAGTATTATCCCACCGTAAGATTAGAATGAATTTGTGAATCTATGCAACTGTGCAAGCAACTCATTTGCTTTTGTATAGTGGACTGCCACAGATGGCACATTTATGCCAATACTAACTCACTGTCCTGGCAAGCTTGTGCCACTTATCCATGTCAACAAAGACCCATCATACTTGGATACTATGGTAGCTCTGTGCACATGAACACACATTTTAGATCACATATTGCACAGAATAGCACTGCATCATACACTGGCAGGGTGCAACAGCCATAACGATGTCATATTCCAAAGCATACTGGTCACATACATTGTGGTTACCTTGATACACAACTGCCACAGCATGTATAGACAGTACAGTGCTGTATATTAATGGTTAAGGAGCAGTGCCTCTAAGCAATGTTATTACCTTACTGACAAACTAATTTGCCCTTATTAGCATGAAATAAAGTGGCAGAGCTCAATGCTGTAGAACTGTAGTACAGAGGAATTTTAATGTCAGTTGCATACTTCTTCAGTTTTTAAGAGTTAAGGCAGGAGTTATAGACTTTAGATAGGAGTCCACTGATAAAGTACATCAGCTGGAACAAAAATACATGTTGTGGATGTCAGTCAGACTTCACAAAATGTTGTCATGTTGTCATGAGTGGGAACAATGAACAGTCATGACACTATGCTGTCTAATGTGCTTCTTGGGGGTAACTTTTCCATCTCAGACATTGTGAAGGACATAGTGCAGGGGGTTTGATGTTCAAGATCTATGTATTACAACATGGGTATATGTTATAATGTGATGGGGAAAATTAGCAGTAAGAGTGGTCAGTGCATTGGTGTACTTACTGGTGTGTGATCCTCTGGCTGTTGGTGCAGTATACAGTTGAGGGGGTAGGCTGAGCAAAACATCAATTGCTCTTCATAGAGAGATGCATGAAGAAATGAGTTTGTGGCCAGAAGCATCATCATCCCACAACATACCCTCCACACACACAAACACACACACACACACATGCACACACACGCACACACACACACACACCTAGACACACACACACACCCACATACTTATTGTCATGCTTGCTCACAGGTGAACATGTACCAACATAGCCACCAAAGGGAGGCAACACCTAGAAAAGTTATATTTGTTGGAGGATGTAGTGCTCCTGCAGCCCCTCTGTGTACATAGAATGCACCTCCTAGTCACAGCTGCCACTGATAAGCAGTTACAGGGCAAGAATGATGTGGCAGCCATGAAAGATCCCTGCAACTTGCTGAAAGAGAGTTGCTATATGTGCAAGTGTGTGTGTGTGTGTGTGTGTGTGTGTGTGTGTGTATACCCACATGTACATGCATGTGTATACTAAGTCACAGAGTATATCTTATTTCATTCATCATTCCCCATATAAGCATGCCTTCTGAATGCCAAATACAGTGTACACATGCAGTACATGCATTGTGCTACATAGTGAACCCTAAAATTTAATGTAATCTCCTCAGGGGCAAGTAAATAGTTACAAATGAGAGTACTCTAGATGGTAAAATGTGCACATTTGCAGTCTTATGGCTTCTTCAACAATGGCAAAATGTCCTATTCTAATACTGTGTACTCATTCTCCTATGCAGTGTGCCCTTTCAGGTATGTGCCCTCAGTCCATGGCAAGAGCCATGAATACTATGGACTCTATATAATAGTCTGCTCTTCTTTCCCCTAACAGAGTGCCATCTTCTAGATATTATAGTTGACAATGATGTACTCCAGGACACATTACAGGGACTTTGCGCTCTCTTCTAACTAAATGTGCATCTTCTCTCAAGCACTCTGTAACATTTAAATGAAATATCATTTGAGCCTCTGCTCAGTGATTTATTCATTTTTCTCTGTAGTGTATTAAATTTGCACAGTTATCTATGTGGTTTTATTGATAAATCAGTTTGGTCACTAAAACTGTCAAGATGTCTTTCATTCTGCATCTGCTTTGTAGACATTATGCAGTGTGGGGGTGTGTGTCAGTTGGTGACTGAATCAAGGGGGATTGCAGGAAGCAACTTAATGAGTGAATCTAACATGCAAATGGGGCAGTGCCTTATTATGGCAGCTCATTGACCATTGTCTGTGAATAAACAGCAAATAGTGTCAGTCACTTTCATCCTCAAGCTAAATCCGAACTCACTCATTATAGCAGCTTTATTGATGAAGACCCTGCATGATGGGTCTTTGAGGGAGGGGGTAAGTTTGGTCATCACACAAAACATGACCTCAGATTCTACATCAACTTAATTTTGTCATATAGAAACCAAGTGCAAACGTGTCATTTGCACAGATGGTATGTAACTCTAATGCAGCATTGTAGAAGGGTCCTCTAATGGAGCTTTTAATGAGAAGTGTATGCAGAGCTGAGTGGTTCAACAGGATGATAATTACAGATGGACTGAAGAGCCTTGAGTGCTCATACTATGTTACACAAAAATGTCAAAAAGTACAGTTTTGTACCTACCATAAATGTAGATGTTCGAGGATTCCCTTGCTGCAGTCCTGACTATTGGGTATAGTCAATACCATCGGTCATGGCTAGACTGACCCAGGGTACTAATGCGCATGACCGACGCCATTTCTCAGTCTTTTCTTGCCCCAGATGTCAGAAGACCCAAAAGACAAGTCCCAAAAACAACCTGCACCAATAAACATGTACAATATATACAGTAATATATATACAAAAATATAAGCATGTAAAGGCACCTACACAACCACCCTGAAACACAGAGGGGAAGGAGGGAGGGACTGCAGCAAGGGAATCCTCGAACATCTACATTTATGGTAGGTACAAAACTGTACTATGTTCTTCGTCTTGCTGCAGTCCTGACTATTGGGTAGAATCCCAAAGCAGAGGTAAGGGAGGCTGGCAAATTATAAAGTAGCAGGAGCTGACAACATGCCTTGTAAAACAGCTGTGGCAAAACCAGCTCTAGACTTAGAGTATATAGGCAGGTGATAATGCCTAGAGAAAGTATGCACTGAACTCCAAGTAGCTGCTTCCAGAATATCCTTAGTTGCCACCCCCTTAGAAATGCTGTTGAAGTGGCAGTAGCCCTAGTGGAATGAGGCCTAATCCCAGCTGGAACCTCTTTGCCATGATGGGAATAACAAAATGCAATGCAAAAGCCAATCCACCTAGAAATAGTTTGTTTTGACACAGGTTTGCCCTGTGAACTTAAAGCAAAAGAAACAAGTAACTGCTGAGACTGCCTAAAATCTTTAGTCCTGCTCAAATAACGCAATTGCCTGTGTACATCTAAAGTGTGCAAAATCTTTTCCCTTTATTTTGAGGATCTGCAAAAAACGTAGGCAAATGAATAGTTTGGTTTAAAGCCACACTAGAAACCACCTTAGGCATAAAGGAAGGATTAGTACGTAATGATACCCTGTCCTTATGGAAAATCAAAAGGGCTCTACTGCCATAAGGGCCTGCAACTCAGACACCCTTCTTGCAGAAGTAATAGCCAACAGAAAAGCGTCTTCCATGACAAATATTTCAATTCAGCAGTAGCTGCCGGCTCAAAAGGTTGTAGAGTAAGTTTTTCCAACACAAATTTGAGATCCCAAGCAGGAGTAGGAGCTCGGGGTCTTATATTCTTTGCCCTCTAAGAAACTGCTTGAACAAAGGATGCGAAAACAAAGGTGGGTCACAATCATAGTGAGCTGAAATTGCTGCAGCATGAATCTTTATGGAAGAGAAAGACAAACCTTTGTCCAATAACTCAGTAAGATATTGAAGAGCCACACTCAAATTAGGCTCTGAAATCTCAAAATTCTTTGCTGTACACCAAAATAAAAATCTCTTCCATTTTACACTCTCCTAGTACTAGGCCTTCTAGCTTCCATAATCACATTTAAAACTTGTTGAGGAAGCTGAGACCTTCCATGTTTCAACACAGAATATGCCAAGCTGTGAGATGGAGAGATTGAAGCTTGACATTGAGCAGATGACCGTCCTTCTGAGATAACAGATGAGGAATCAGAGGTAAAGGCCATGGAGGCTTCTTTACAAGACTCCTTAGAAGTGGGTACCAGTGTTGCCGAGGCCAATCTGGAGCTATCAAAATCATCCTTGGCCTGTCCTGTCTGACCTTTAGTAATACCTTTGGAAGAAGAGGTAGAGGTGGAAAAGCATAGACATGAAGGTTTTTCCAACTGAAAGACAGAGCATCCACTTTCCAAGCTGTGTGATGAAACCCCTTTGTGCAATACTTTGGCAGCTGGTGGTTTAGTGGAGAAGCGAACAGATCTATGTCTGGAGTTCCCCATGACACTGTCAATTTCTGAAATACATGAAGATCCAGTTTCCACTGGGGATCCATGATTTGTCTGCTTAATACATCTGCTAGGGAGTTCTGTGCTCCTGGCAGAAACCTTGCCTGAAGAGTCAGTTGCAGGCTTAACGCAGTCTCCCATAAAATCATTGCTTGCCTGCATAGAGGATAAGAATGTGTTCCCCTTGCTTGTTGATGTACCACATGACAGTTGTGTTGTCTGTCAGAATCAACACCTGCCCTGGAAGAAGTAACTCCTTGAACGCCATCAATGCAAACTGTACTGCTAACATCTCCTTCATGTTGATATGTAGATGCTGTAGTCTGGCAGGCCACTTGTCTTGTATCCACTTTCCATTTAGATGAGCTCCCCAAGCAGTGTCCGGGGCATCTGTCGTTAAAATCTGACTCGCCTCTGGCCGGGTCACAGAGAGTCCCTTGTTTAGGTGACATTCCTGAGCCCACCACAAGAATTCCTTTTGAAGGCAAGGTATTATTTGAATGACAGTGTCCAAATCTTGGCAGTGCTGTGTCCATACATGTTTGAGATACCATTGCAGCTTCCTCATATGCAGTTTGGCATTGGGAAGCACCAGAATACAAGATGCCATGAACCCTAATGCTTGAAGGACTGTCCTTGCAGTCAGCACGGACTGATGAG
This sequence comes from Protopterus annectens, assembly GCF_019279795.1. NCBI lineage: Eukaryota > Metazoa > Chordata > Ceratodontiformes > Protopteridae > Protopterus > Protopterus annectens. The sequence continues at coordinate 1,488,411,243 of NC_056731.1, read as the reverse complement.
ATAGTTGTTGGAAGTAAAGTGACAGACTCTTTTGTTTGTCCGGGGTTAAAAAGGCCATCTGGGCTGCTGTATTCAGTCTCACACCCAGAAAGCACATGTCTTGAGAGGGTACTAGACTGGACTTTATTTCGTTCACAGAATACCCTAGGCATCTTAGCACTGCTATGACATATTCCAGATGCTGTAGAAGGTGTTCTTTTTCTTGAGCCAGAAGCAGGCAGTCGTCCAAGTAAGGATAAATTTGAATGCCTTGAAGCCTGAAGTAAGCTATCACTGGAGCCAGAACCTTTAGTAGATAAGCCAAAGGGCAATGCAGAGATAATGAAAATCTCCAGTTCAGATACTTTCTGCAACTTAGCCGTGGGCGCACATGAAGGTAAGCTTCCTTGAGATCCAAAGTTACCATCCAGTGATCCTTGCCCAGCAGAGGTAACAGTTGCTGTAACGTCAACATCTTGAACTTGGGAATGTCCAGATAAGTGTTGAGGATAGATAAATCCAAAATTGGTCTCCACGTGTTCCCCTTCTTTGGTACTAGGAACAGGCGAGAATAAACCTTTCTGACACAGGGACTGGCTGAATAGCCCCTATCTGGAGTAACTGAGAAACTTGCTTGAGAGCCTCTTTTCTTTGTGGAGGAGGAACATCTGGCATGCCTTTGAAAGGGGCATTGTGGAAATAAAATCTGTACCGTGATGAATGATATCCAGCACCCATCTGTCTTGAGTGATTAAATCCCAATTTTCTTTGAAAAGAGACAATCTTCCTCCCAAAGGAGCTGCCAGACGAGAGTCCACTGGCAGCTGAAAAGGCAGGTCATTGGTTCTGCTTACGAAAGGACTGACCCCTGCCCTCACCAGAAGTCTGAGCAGGTGAACTGTCTGATCTAGGCCTAAACGAACCTTGAGCTAGATCTACCCCTAGACTGGGAACCATAAGCAGGATATGTCCACCCCTTAGCAGGCCAATTTCTACTAAACTTCGGAGGTTGCACCTGCAAAAAATCTTTAACTCATTCCCTCCAGTACAGCTCTTTTGATTGTGCACCTTTAACCCCTAGTGGGCGTGGCTTGAGTCTTTAAAAAATAAAGTTATCACCTTACAATTCTAAAAAATACTCATTGACATAGGTCAAATATCAATACAATTGTGTTTGCCATCATGTATGCTTCAAGATAAAATATTTTGATACCTCGTATAGGTCATGGTTTTGGAATTATTAATGCAAATATGAACAAGCAATATTTGACGCCTAGAGGAGCAGTAGGCGGTAACTGCAGATGCACCTGGAGGCGTCACTCGGCTGTAATGAGTTAACAGTCTGCATAGACTTAGCTTTGTCCTCCATTTTCTTTAAAACTGCTTCCACAGGCGGTCCAAACAACACATCAGACTGTAAAGGAGCATCCAAAATCCTGGTCTTAACATGCTCAGCTAAATTCTGATCCTTCAACCATGCATGTCTGCGAAGAACAGAACTAGTAGCAGCCACCCTCGAGGAGGCCTGAACAGCATCAAAACCACACTGCAAAGAATGCTTACCCACTTGTTCAGACACATGAACCAAATCCAGCAATTCTTTACACTCAATACCTTCCAAAGCATCCACCTTAGATTTCAATTGTGAAAGGAGATAATTCTGATATTTCAGCATATGAAATTGACAATTCAACGCCCTCATGGCTAGAGTGGAAGAAGTATATACTTTCTTACCTATCCAAAGCCCTTGCCTCTTTATCAGAGGGTACAGGATTTTTAACAACAGAAGCTTTAACACCTTTAGGCCCCTGAGAAACAGTTTCTGGGTCCGCCTCTTAAACAAATACTTATGAGCGGGCACCTATAATACCTATCAGGCTTAACAGGAGCAGGAGGCAAGGAATCAGGGTTCAGAGAAGCCTCTGCAAACATCCTCCACCACATTCAACACAGGAGGAATAGCTAAGGGCCTATGCTGAGGCAAAACAAGAATTCCCTAAGCCTTTTCTGGAGTCAGAGTAATCTGGCCTTCCCATTTAAAGTGCTCCCTCATGGAGTGAAGAGTCTCTGAAAATGAAAAATCAAGCTGAAGGAGTGGAATCATCCACATCAGAATCAGAATAAGCAGGAAACTCTTGCAAGTCTTCCACAGAAGACTCTGAAGCCTGTGAACACTGTTCAAAACTATCAAACTCCTGTTCCACCTAGGCCTCTTATCAGGTGGGGTCATAGAACCTCTAATCAGAGTAATCAAATCTTCAGCCATTTTAAGCATATGTTTCTTAGGCACAGAGCAATGCTAGGAGAAGCCCCTACAGAAGCTGAACTTGGCCTTCCTCTAAAGCTCTGGAAACAGAAGGAGAGGCCCTAAGGAAGAGAGGGAAGAACAGTTACCTGAGAAGCCCCCTCAGCCTGGCCTACTTCCTGAGAGGGCACATCCTGTAACAGTAAAGTATCTGCCTGAGACTCCATAGAGACTCCTGGCAAAATGAGCCTTCTAAGGACCGGCGTCCGGGACTGCGGTTCCTCACCCTAGACTTCACTGTTTTGTCCTTGCGCTTCTTAGATGAAGCAGGCGTCCGGGCATCCGGGCCGGCATATATAATATAATCCGCCTCCCAAACACTAACCTACTTTAATCAAGCCTCCTCTTAATAGTGCGCTTATTAAATCTAGCACAAGGCGGCAACCAACAACGTCGTGCTCAGGCCCTAAACAATATACACAATGTATGATAATCCCTGCGGTATCTCCCCCACAAAATACAGTTATTCACTTTTTCTGACATCGTAATATACTGAGGCAAGAAAAACCAAAATGTTCCAACTCTGTTTCGGTCTGAAACTGGAAAATCTCAACGCCAACCTGCACTCGCAAAAAAATTGCTTCCGGACCCCGCGGGCAAAAGACTGAGGAAATGGCGTCGGTCATGGACTGGGACGCGGACTATACCCAATAGTCAGGACTGCAGCAAGGGAAGACGAAGAACATCAGCCTTTCAGTTCTTTACACAGGAAAAAAAATCTAGGAATATTGCTTCCCAATTACAGAGAATTGTATGATGCTAATGACTGTATTGGCTTGGCTAATAAGCTCAGTAGGATTCTTGATGTTTATACCATTTGTATTACCAGCTTCCTCAGCCCACCTAAAGGAAGAAAGCTCTGAGTCAGTTATAGAATTCACTTCTGTTACTGTGCTTGAGATGCAACAAATAAACATCTTCCTCACATCAGAAAAAGTCAATATAAAATTCATTAGTTATACAGAAAACAAAATTACTTCTCTTCTGGTTATTTTCTTTGGAATGTTACCTACGTTAGTTCATGGCCATGAATTTAAAATTGTTATTTGCAGCTCATGTACAACAGGAATGCAGCAACAGACACATTGTAGTCTAATTGCGTGAGCTTTACTTGTGTGATATAACATGAAACTCTGTTCAGAATTATCTAAATTACAGACTTCCATGCAAGGGACTAAAAATATTAAATGATTGTACTTTTATAAATGATGGATTCATTACAAGTGAAAAATCAAAAGTGATAAAAGGGAAAATATAGCAGATATGATCTCATTGGGCAATACAGTTTATAAAACACTATTCGACATAGCAAACATGCAAAAGGTAGTCTGATGTTATCTTAAATCATAACATAATTTAGCAACATTCTATGACTAGGTGTGAGTATTACAGGATGTTCCCACAGATGACTTGGTCTGATTGTGAGGGATATTCTATACAAATACTTCACTGCTCTTGTGCTGGTTTCAGGTGTTCTGGGGCATCCAGGGTGTATACTGCATAAGCTCTACGGCTACACTGTAAATTTCTATAGCTGTTAATTTTTTGTTGTTGTTTCTTTTGTTAATGTGAATGTGTTGTGATTGTATTTATTTATTTATTTATGTGTATTTTTTGTGGTGAGTCTGTATGGTTTGTGTGAATCTCCACAGAATGTACAGACATTTGCCTTATATTTCTTGGTCTAGTCCTCAGTGAACCTATCATTTTCTGTCAAATGAGTAAAGAATAAAGTCAGGGAATTATGAGGACATTTCCATTTTGACAGGTACAGTCACACAATGTATGCTATGGAGCTGCTTATAGGAATACGCCCTCTATCAAAATGTGCGACTTTGTTTCAATACATTGTACTGTTGTGTTCTACACAGCAGTTTACTGCCACTGAATATGAATATATATATATCTATATATCTATATATATATATATATATATATATATATATATATCGATTCACTTTATAATTTCGAAAAACTGAAATCCCGAATTTCAGTTTTTCGAAACCATAAGTATGGAGTAACTCAGTATGGAGAAAGTCGACATCTGCGCAGTAACTGAAACCTGGTTCAAGGCTTCAGAGAGCACCCCAGCACTACTGGGCTACAACTCATACGACATGCTTTGGCCACAGAATATGGACCAAAACACAAAAGGAGATGGTGTATCCATACTCATCAAGGATACCTACACCTCCAGGTTAGTGGCGCAACATGATACCTCTGAGATCATCCATGTGCAGCTAACATTGGGCAAATCTGTAATGCAAATTGTGGCCTGCTACAGATCACCCTCCATGACACACGACCACCATTCCACCTTTCTGGAGACACTGGAAAACATGAGGGTCCTACCGAACACCCTGATATTGGGCGACTTCAATTACCCTACCATTCACTGGTAAAACTACTTGAGTATAAACTCTCAGGCCCAGCGCTTCCTGGAATTCATCAAATCAAATGCCCTGAATCAGCTGGTAAACTCCCCTACCAGAGGTGAAAACATATTAGACATGGTCATCACAAACATGGGCGGCAGGTGTTCCACACCGGAGGTCAACACGTCACTGGTTAGATCAGACCATAAACTAATCACTCTGAATGTCCACACCCCACCACCACCCCCAACTAAGGAAACCACAGTAAAAAAAACTTTTGTACAGCAAACTTCACCTTACTTAAGACAGAGGTGGTAAGTTTAACAACCCCCACGCTAAAGGATAACGCTGCCCAAGATGCAGAAACCTTTACAAATGCACTCTATGAGCACCTACAAGGATGCATGGATAATGCCATCCCCTAGCAAAACCAAGACTCACTCCTCTAAGTGAAGGAAACCAGTTTGGTGGACCCCTGCCATAAACAGGCTATACAATTGAAGGAGGAAACTAGTTCAGAAAAAAAGCAAATCCCAAGAAGGAAAGACATCCCTGATCAGTCTCAATAAGAAACTAAGGTCCCTCATGAAACCATCCAAGGCTAACATTGAAAGAAGAATAGCCAAGGATTCAAAAGATAACCACAAAGCCTTCTTTAGCTATGTTAAGAATCTAAGTGGCCACTCGCAGATATGCACTGAACTAGTGAAAAATAGCACAAAATATACTGAACCTACTGATATTGCCAACATCCTGGGAGATAGATTCAGTGCAAACTTCACCCCCCCCTCACCTCCAAAAGGGCCCACAACAATACCGGAAAAGTGTAGTGTCCCAGAAATCACAGACGCACAGGTGAAAACAGCCCTATTAAAGGCCAAAAACACAGCATCAATGGGACCAAATGGTGTCCCAGGCTGCGTCTTGCATGAACTACAGAATGAACTAACCCCCCCACCTAAACACGCTGTTCAACCTCAGCCTCTCCACAGGCTACATGCCCATAGAATGGCACACAACAATGGTTATTCCTCTCCACAAAGGAAGGACCACAACTGACCCTGGTAACTATCGCCCCATAAGCCTGACTAGCCTGGTCTGCAAGGCTAGGGAGCGCATCATCATGGAACTTATTAACAAAGACATTGGGAACCTTCATACACTTGACCCTACCCAGTTCGGCTTTGTTAAGGGCAGATCATGCCTATTAAACTTGGTTGACATCTTCGAGCCAGTCACCAAGGCCACAGATAAGTGAAAGATGGTTCAGACAGCATACCTTGACCTTGCCAAGGCTTTTGACACCATTCCCCACTTGGGTATTACAGAAAACTCACCAGCCTGAACATAAACCCCTACGTCATGAGATGGGTTGCCAACTGGCTTACAGACAGAACTCGCATGGTAAGAATAGCTGCCGACTCTAAACCAGTCACAAGTGGTGTCCCGCAAGGCTCGGTCCTGGAACCCCTACTGTTCAGCATATACTTCTCAGAAGTACAGGCAAACACAGGAGGACTATGGCTAACCAAGTTCGCCGATGACTGCAAACTGGGAGCCATAATTGACTCTCCGGCTGACACGGACATTCTCCAAAAGGGCCTTACTGAGACGGATACCTGGTGTCAATGTCATGGCCTCAAGCTAAATGCTAAAAAATGCATAGTCATTCTGTTTGGGAAAAACAAAACACCCACAAATTACCACATAGTTGGCAGCCCCCTTAATACAGAAGAGGTAATAAGAGATCTGGGGACCCAGGTAGATAGTAATCTCTCCTTTGACAATCATATTGCCAAAGTAGTTAGGAAATCCTTCTATGTGGCCGATCTAATTACTAAAGGATTCGCATCTAGAAATAAAGAGGTTATAGTGCCCCTCTACTCATCACTCATTAGATGCATCATAGAATACAACACCCCATTTGGGGTGTACTTCACAAGAAACTTCCAACAGCTAGAAAGACCACAAAAGTACCTCACCAAGAGGATTACTGGCCTCAAACATATGTTCTATAGAGCCCGACTGAAAAAACTCTAGCTGTACTCAGTGGCATATCGTTTATTCAGAGGTGAGCTCTGCCTGACTTACAAAGCCATGTCCAACTCAGAATTGATGGGCATGCTCCACCTAAAGAAATCCAAGTTACTGAGAGCCACGTGCTCTAGTGAGCTAATCCTAGCCACGACAATAAATAGAATATGCTGGAGGGATAGATTCCTTTCACAGAGACTCCCTGTGCTTAGGAACAAAATTCCAAACTACATCAGGCAGAGCCCCTCCCTAACACTCTTCAAGAGGAACCTTGACGAGTGGATGGGTAACAGAAAATACACCCCTGGGATCACTTCATTGGCTCTGCTTGACAGAGGAGCAGTTAATTAATTAATGGGGTGTCGAAAGCCGACACATTCTGGCTAGGCTTATAAATGCCCTCGGGCAGATAGCCTATTACCTACCTATGAACCTATAAAGTTGAACAGCCTGAATCCCGAAACTACACAATCACGAAACACAAAATCTTGAACAGAAACATACCATACACAACACAACACAACGCATACATCATCCAACCCAAACCACAACAAACAAAACACACACAAATACAAAAACACAAATAAATAAACCTACACTACAATACACGTGGCCCCCCACACCCCCCCACTTATATATACCAACTCCGAGATCGCACAAACACACACAGAAAAGAAACTCACACCCACACATTCTACAGCCCATCACACAAACACAAACAACACACATATACAAACAGATCCAACACTTACACACCCATACTTTCACCTGCCTACCCTAACCCACACGTACAACTAACAAACACATTCACATACACTCAAACTCCCACACAAAACCCTAACAAAACACTTACTTGCTTAAATCACACCTAAATCCATACACAATGAGGAACACCATAAAGTCACAACACCGCATGCAATACACCGTAAAGCCCTAACCGTGAATTTGAGATATTCGGATTCACGATTATGCACTTTCGCGATTTTCAACGTTTGACTTTATAAGTTTGGAAAACTGAAATTCGGTATTTCAGTTTTTCAAAATTATAAAGTGAACCTATATATATATATATATATATATATATATATATATATATATATATATATATATATATATATATATATAGCGCAAATCAGTTGTTGAATCACCTTGTTTATTTTTTGCTATGATTTTTTTTTTTTGTATAATTTCTGTGCCTGAACTCCAATAGGTTTAAGAAATAGCTATTTGCAGTGAGGATAAAGTACTTTGTACTTGTGAGTCTGCTTGTATACGTGTGTATTTATATGTTCCATAGGCTGGGATAACTGCAAAAATATCTCATAGCAAATGAATATAAGAAAGAAAATATGTTTTGTTACTATTCTACAAGAAGCCCAAAATTTCTGGATAGAAGGTATTCAAAAAGATTAAGAAAAAAATTAGAGGAAAGAAAATTACTTGCCAAGAAAAACTGTCAAAAACCTGGAATCAGATTTGTGTTCATTAATACAACAGATTTATGGAAAACATTATTGACCCAGAAACTTTGGGCCATTTGGGAAAAGAAGTGACTGAGGAAGTGTGAAAATATAAACAACAAAACACAGAGATTTTTGAAAAGTGTAAAAAAGAAACATGGATAAAAGAGAGAAAGAAAGAGTGATCTGATATGATGTAATATTTATGAAAAGGAGAAAGCCAAACTAATCAATACAAAAAACAGCTCCAAAGCTATTCGAAGAAAAATACAGGCAAAAGCACACAGATATGGAAAATTTCACAATACAAAACGGAACCAAAGATTAATAAAGCAGAAATTAAACAAATAGAAGTTGCACTTATGGAATACCTGCAAGGCAAAGAATTTAGTGTGGAAGGTCTAACACAGGTCATGTCACAGCATGGTGGAACAAGGCATTCCCAAAGTAAGGAGAAACAGCTACAGATAATGTCACAGTCTGATGGAGGAGTGAGTCCCTAAATTAAGGAAAAACAGATAGAACACGAAGCATCTGATCTGTTAACAGATAAAGATACTTTGAAGCCTTCTGTAGGAAACCAGTACAAAAGTTCAGCTGGAGTTGCACAGCAAGGGAAGGAACAAGAAAAGGTTGCAATTCTGACACAGTCAATGTTGTGGAGTGATAGGCAAGTAAGTTCCCATACGAAAGAGCAACAGATGTCACAGGAAGATGTTGTAGAACATATTGTAGAATGCCCGCAAGAAACAATGAATGAAGAATGTACCCTCAGTTTAGAATAAAATGATCCAAGGGAGGGTTGTTTGATTTAATAGAGATGGATAAACATATTAAGATCAATGAACAAAAATAGATTACAGAAAGTTAAATCGACCCAAAATGTTAGAAGTCTGATAAAACAAATGAACACAGTAATTGAGACTATTAACAGAAATTCATATGACATTACAGAAGTTAATAGTTCATATTACTGTGCAGCTAAATTAATAACAGATAAAGTATTACCACAAAAGTAGAGGGCAATGAGTGAAAGGCAGGGAAGAAATCAAATGCCATCATGCAAGCAATGAATAGAGAAAGCTATAAAGCAATTAAGAACTGTAAAACGTCAGTTTTGTTTAGCGAATCTGTGATTTGAAAAGTTTATTATTGTATACAGCTCCGCACGGCTCCTCGTGGTGTCCTGCAGAGTGATACAGGCAACAGAGAGACCCAAGAGAGACTTTTCCAGATTTAAGTATTTTTTTCTCTGTTTTTTTGCGCCGACTGCTTTTTCCCACCTAACAAGTGGATTTCTAACTGATCTGTGCTTTAAAAAGTTTAAATTGCATTTGCCTTCTGCTTTTTACAGTTTTTGCACTTGTTTTATATTAATTTAAGTCGTTTTTGTATTGTATAACTGTTGTAGGCAACACACTAAAGTGTGCTAGATTAGTCCAGATTTCAGGTTTTGCTGAATTCCAGACTGTGGTATAGTTTCCTGTGTTGCCCATATCCTTACTTGGATAGGAGGAAGCTTCTCTGTTCACCAGTGAGAGTGGGGAGCTTTGAGCAGCCTATCTGTCCCTGGAGGAGTGGTCTCAGCCCTGAAACTAGTAGCTTATTGGCCGTTTTGGGTCAATTCCTATCTCTTTCAGTTTCCCTGCTTTAAAACCCGCATTTGCATGGTTTTGCACGATTTTGCGTATAGTGCAGCATCGGGCAGCGCCACTTAAACGGGTTTAAACAATTCCCAGCTCCACAAAGTCTGCTCTTCACTTTTTCCTAAGAACTGTTCTAAATCTCAAAGTAAGCACTCTATTTTCATTCTAAAGCCCTGCAGTTGCTCGTATAAGTAATCTTATAAGTTAGCACTAATAAACTAAAGCACTACACCCTCTTATACTCCCTTTAAGTACTTGGCTCCCTATTGGTCCTTTTTGATCAGTCAAAAAGTAGTTCCTTATACTATTCTGGCATGTCCAAAAGTCAGTTTTGGGTTTACTCTCCAGTCCAGCTGGTGAATCTGGGAATCTTTAGGCAATGTTACAACTGCTTATGTACACAGACCACCCTCTCCTCCTATCAACAAGCTCAAATATTTGTGAGAGATGCAACTATATAGCCAAACTGGAGGCTGAGCTCTCTCAACCCAGTACTGGCACAGTCAGTCAGGAGGAGAAGGTAACCACACACACCACTAATACAGTCTCACATAGACCTATCACAACAGCAAACCAAATACATAAACACACAAAAACATACTCGGAGGCTCTAAATAAAAATCTGCCCAAGCAGCAGAGACCTCCAAAGCAGACTTCTAAGCAACCGCTACCCCACAACAATACCCATGTATCACATAGTTCACAAAGTCAGTGTGCCACACAGTCACAGCCCTTAAGGCTAAACAACACACTTAATACACTTGTAATAGGTGAATCTATTGTCAGACACACTGATGTCCCACTCACCAGGCTGAACAAGGAGAAGATCACTGTAAGCTGCCTGCCGGGTGCCAGGATCTGTCACATAACACAAGCACTCAGGTCACTCCAAAGCAAGTACAAATATGACTCTGTCATTGTCCATGCTGGTGTGAAAGACCTTTGATGTACCTCCCTGGACTACATGAAAAGAGACATAGAGGAGATCTCTGATCATGTAGCCCAGGCCGGTATGACCCTGACCTTGAGTAGCACCTTACCCTCACCAAGAATGATGCCACAGTATAAAGACAAAATGATCAATTTTAACAATTGGCTAAAGTATTGGTGTCATTCAAAGGCGATCCAGTGTCTGTCAGCCTGGGATGACATGCTCGACAAGCCACGGTGCTTCACTAGGGATGGCTTGCACCTGTCACCCCTGGGTTTTCGAATACTGGCTAAGGCTCTTGCCACCCCCATAGTGCCTTTTTTAGGCAAGGCTCAAAAGACAAACCCACTTCCATAGACAGCACAAGGAAAAAGAAACTAAGGGTAATGCTGCTCAATGCCAGAAGTCTAAACCTCAAGATGCACTCACTCGAGGCTCTCCTCAGTATGGAGAATATTGATATCTGTGCAGTAATAGAAACCTGGTTCAAGGCTCCTGAGAGCACCCCAGCACTACCAGGTTATACCTCATATCATGCTTTTCGGCCCCAAAACTCGGACCGAACCACAAAAGGAGGGGGGGTATCCATATTCATCAAAGATACCCACACCTCCAGGTTAGTGGCACTGCACGAAGCATTGGAGACCATCCATGTGCACCTAACAGTGGGCAAAACTGCCTTTCAGTTTGTAGCCTGCTACAGACCACCCTCCCAAACTCAGGAACAGCACTTGGCTTTCCTGAGAACACTGCAGAATATGAAGGTCTCTCCAAACACCATCATATTGGGTGACTTCAACTACCCAAACATGGGAGCACTACTCAAGCCCCAACACCCTCGCCCAATGGTTCTTAGAATTTATAAACTCAAATGCTATGGAACAACTGGTCACCACTCCCACAAGAGGGGAAAACATATTTGACCTGATCATCACCAACATGGGGACTCTATGTTCCATACCAGAGGTATACCCCTCATTGGTAAGACCTGACCATAAATTAATCTCACTGGACATCCATATCCCGTCCCCACAACCAGCCAAGGAAACCATGGTGAAGAACTTCTCAAAAGCAAACTTCACACTTCTCAAAACCAAAGTGGAGTCCTTCAAAGCCCCCAGGCCAGTGGAAAACACGGTCCAAACCACAGAATCCTTTACAAATGCATTCTATGGACGCCTACAGGAATGCATGGATCATGCTATCCCAATTAAAACCAAGACTCACTCCTCCAAAGGCAGGAGACCTGTCTGGTGAACCCCAGCCATAAATAAGCTATATAACAGAAGGAGGAAGTGATTACATGATAGAGCAAAATCCCAAAAAGGGAAGGCATCTCTGATCAGTACTAGCAAGAAACTACGATCCCTCATAAAATCATCTAAGGCCAGCTTTGAAAGAAAAATTGCACAAGACACTAAAAATAATCACAAGGCCTTTTTTAGTTATGTCAGGAACCTGGGTGGCAACTCCCAGATATGCTCTGAGTTAGTGCAAAATGACAAAAAATACACTGAAACCACAGACATTGCCAACATCCTGGCAGACAGGTTCAGTGTAAACTTCTCCCCCCTTCCCCCCCAAAAGAGCAAATGTCTGTCCCAACAGAGTGTAGCCTCCCTGACATCACAGATGCACAGGTGAGAGCTGCCCTCTCCAAAGCAAAAAACACAGCATCAATGGGACAGGATGGTGTCCCGGGCTGTGTCTTACATGAGCTCCAAGAAGAACTGAACCCTCACATAAAGTCACTGTTCAATCACAGCCTTACTACAGGATATGTACCCAAGGAATGGCGTACAGCAACAGTGGTCCCACTCCACAAAGGTGGTGCCACAACGGATCCCGGAAACTATCGCCCTATAAGCCTGACTAGCCTGGTCTGCAAAGCTATGGAGCGTATCATCATGGAACTCATAAACAAAGACATTGGGAACCTCCAAACACTGGATCCTACCCAATTTGGCTTTGTTAAGGGCAGAGCCTGCCTCTTGAACCTGGTTCACTTCTTTAAAACAGTCACCAAGGTGATAGTTAAAGGGAAGGTAGTCCACACAGCCTACCTGGACCTCGCAAAAGCCTTCGACACAATACCCCACTCGGGCATCATAAATAAGCTCACCAGCTTAAATAACCCCTATGTCACAAGATGGGTTGCAAACTGGCTCAGGGATAGAACCCACATGGTCAGAATTGCAGGTGCCATGTCAGACTCTAAACCAGTTACAAGTGGCATCCCACAAGGCTCAGTCCTGGGACCTCTCTTGTTCAGTATATATTTCTCTGAGGTACAGGCTAACACGGGAGGACTATGGCTGACCAAGTTTGCAGATGACTGCAAACTGGGTGCCATAATTGATTCGCTGACTGACACAAGCATCCTCCAAAAGGGTCTCACAGAGACGGATAACTGGTGCCAAAGCCATGGCCTAAAGCTAAATGCCAAAAAGTGCATAGTCATCCCCTTTGGGAAAAACAAAGTGCCCACAAATTACCACATAGGTGGTAATCCACTAAGTACGGAAGAAGTAATTAGGGATTTGGGGACCCAAGTAGATAGCAATCTCTCCTTTGACAATCACGTTGTCAAAGTGGTTAGAAAGACCTTCTATATAGCCCACCTTATCATGAAAGGGTTCACATCTAGATCAAGAGAGGTCATTGTGCCCCTCTACTCATCACTCATCAGGCCCATAATTGAATACAATGCCCCATTTGGGATGTAGCTTACCCGACACCTGCAGCAACTGGAAAGACCCCAAAAGTACCTCACCAAGAGGATCAAGGGACTCAGACAGATGCCCTACGCAGTTAGGCTAAAGAAACTCCAGCTCTACTCAGTTGCTTACCGCCTACTCAGAGGCGATCTGTGCCTGACATATAAAGCCATGTCCAAACCAGAATTAATGGACATGCTCCACCTCAGGAAATCCAAATCCCTTAGAACCACATGCTTCAGGGACTTAAACCTCAGCACAGAAATAAATAGGGCATGCTGGAGGGACAGATTCATATCCCAGAGGCTCCCCTCACTCTGGAACAAAATCCCAATCCATGTTAGGCAGAGCCCCTCAATGACCCTCTTCAAGAGAAATCTTGATGAGTGGATGGGAGATCGTAGGTTTACCCCTGGGATTTCTTCTGTGTCCCTACTAGACAGAGGCACAGTAAACTAACCTTAAAAGGGCTATCTTCTGTGACCTACTATACAGAGGCACAGTCAACTAATCTAAAAGGGTGGCAAAAGCCAAACACACTCTGGCTAGGCTTATAAATGCCCTAGGGCAGATAGCCTAGTATCAACCTATGAACCTATGAACCTAAGAATTTAGAAGAGGGAATAGATCAACAAAAATACTTAGAAAGATAGGTGTGATAAAAGCAATGAGTGGTATTAGAGCAGGCCAGGATCTATCCTACACTATTGCAAATGATAAACTAAAGATAGCAGCACAGGCAGAAAAAAACATAAAAGACATGCAGATAAATATAAATGAAAGGTACAAAATGAGCAATTCATTGATAACCCCAAAAAGTTCTACTGAGAATTGTGAAATAAAGGAAAAAATAGAAACACCACTAAAAAAGAAGAAATAGACACATTTTGGAGAAATATGCATGAAGTTCCTGTGGAACATGACAAAAATGCTGAATGGACAGAAGAAATAAAAGAAAAAATAAGTTCGTATGTACAGGATATAAAATGGGATAAAGTAACAAGCAGAGAAACTGGAACAAAATTAAGAAAATCTCCTAAATGGAAAACCCCGGGTCCAGGTGCAGTTTCTAAACTCTGGCTAAAAGTATTAACATCTTTATAAGATGATTTAGCCCTGAGTAAGAACAACTTACAGGCACAACCTGTATAAACACCAACCTGGTTAACAACAGAAAAATGATACTCCTCCTTGAGAGTACACCTGCAAGCTATCCTAAAACCTATAGGCAAATAACTTGCCTTTTGATGATGCATAAACTATACACTGGAATTGATGCTGACAGAGTTTATATTCATTTAAAAAAAATCAATCATGTCAATAGAACAAAAAGGTAACAAAAAAGTCATATGGAACAAATGATCATTTGTTGATAAAGTCATGCTGGATAATTTTAAAAAGGGGAAGAATCTAAGTATAGCATTACTAGATTACAAAAAAGCATTTGACAGCATCCTACATTTATGGAAAAAGGAGTGCATACAACTCTTGTTTTAAAACAGCTCTACAGAGTTTGGTAACCAGCCACTGCTCTGCTATATTCATCTGTACAATCAAAGGCATCCAGGCTTTCTGCTAACCATAAGTAAAAGTTTTCACTGTATTTTCTACTTTTAAACTGTAGCTTTAATATATTGCTGATTCTTGAACAGTTATTGGTGATTTGTTACAGTTTGCTGTAGCATAGACTAGATTCACATCTGCTGAATCTAATTCTGTTTGTATAATTGAGCACTAAACCAGGATATCTTTTTTGGAGAGGGTTTCTCTGCACCCTCGTGGCAAGAGAGTGCAGTTAGGACTCATCTGATTGAAGGTAGCTGGAGCAGAGCTTAGTTCTGAGCTTGATAATTTGTTAAATTGTTTAAAAATGTTTGCTCACTGTTGCTACATAAGCCCCATGTTTACGCAGGTTTTCTCTTGTTTTAACACAGCTCCACAGAGTTTGGTGAGCAGCCACTGCTCTGCTGTATTCATCTGTGCTCACTACCACACACTACTGCACACCACCACGCAGGTGAGGTAACCACTGTCAGTTATACATGCAAAACCTTCAGTAGATACATTTTCCCTTAGAAGGTGCTGTGATCCAGCCGAGAAGTTCTTAATTTGCCCTTAGCTGCTCAGAGAACACCTCAGCTGCACTTCTGCCACTTGAATAGTCCCAAAACCACCAATACTATTTAGAGATCCCTCATTAGTACAGACCCCTGTTGAGCATCACATTAGTATAGACCCCGTTTAGAGCACCCATCAATACCACACCCCTCCATTCCTCCCCTCACTATTAAAACTGAATTTTAAATAGCATTATGGATGGTCATTTTCCCCCTGTTTCTCCTGCCAGCCTGATTGACATGGGTATCCTGAGGCAGTGCAGTAACTGCCTCATGTACACTGACAAACCTCTACTCCTAAATCACCCGAGTATAGTTTGTGAATCATGCATCTACACTAACAATCTGGAAGCCTTGTTCTCTCGAGCATAGAACAGTGACACTAAACAGATTGTCAGCTCACATACTACACGTCCTATGCAAACAATACACATAAACCATTGTATGCGGAGGTACTCATCAGAAACTCACTTAAATACCAGAGACCTCACAAACACAAACAAGCTACACCTAATGCAGTATCTTCAGTACTCAATACACATAATAACATGAGCACCAGGGTCTCGGCAAATAAGCTTCTAAGGCAAAGCACATATGAACCAAATTCTTTAGTCATAGGTGACTCCATTGTGATACACACAGATGTCCTACTCACCAGGCTAGACAAGGTGAAGGTTATGGTCAGTTGTCAATTGGGTGCCAGGATCCATCAGATAACACATGCACTCAAGTCTCTCAACAACAAGTACCATTATGACTTCATCATAGTTCACATTGGTGTGAGTGACTTATGAAGAGAAACATGGATGAGCTCTCTGAATACATGTCCAAGGCAGGTATTACCCTAGCCCTGAGAGCATTCTACCCTAACCTAGGATAATACCACAATATAAACATAAAAATGACTGACTTCAACAACTGGATTAGTTTCTGGTGTCGTTCTAAGGGGAACCAGTTCCTGTCAGCCTGGGATGACATGGTAGATAAACCACTCTTCTTTGCCAGAGATGGACTTCACGTGTCACCTCTAGGCTTTTGTGTACTAGGTAAGGCACATGCCTCCTCCATAGTGTCCTTTTTAGGCATTGAATCAAGAACAAAAGTTCTGACATGAAAATATCCCTCACAAATAAATTAAAGGTTATGCTGCTTAACGCTAGGAGTTTAAATGAAAAACTGCATTCTCTGGCAGCACTCTTCTCCCTGGAGGATGTTGACATCTGTGTGGTTACTGAAAGTTGGTTCAGGGCCACAGAGAGTACCTCAGACTTGCAAAAGCTACGAAGCCTTCCACACTTTCAGACCACAGAATGAACATGTGAGAACTAAAGGAGGAGGAGTATCAATCTTCATCAAAGGCAAATACACCTCTAGACTTTTTAGACAGGAAAACTCTATGGAGTTACTCCAAGTTCAATTAACTGTGGGTAAGACCCCTTTCCAAATTAAAGTTAGCTAAAGGTCCCCTCAATGAACCAAGATTCCCACTCTGCTTATTTGGACCTACTCAAGTCAATTCAATTACAACCAAACACTCGAGTCATAGGCGGTTTTAACTGTCCCTCCATTGACTGTGAAACTTATATGAGCTCCAACATGCTCGCACAAAGGTTCCTGGACTTTGTTAGCACAAATGCCCTTGGAACAAGTAGTATATAACCCCACAAGGAGCTTAAGCATTCTCAACCTAGTCCTCATCAACATGGGTGACTGTTGCACCACAACAGGCGCAGTGGTGCAGCGTTATCCTTGTCGCCTCACAGCAAGAGCTTCTCTGATTTAATTGTCAGCTGGTGTGCCTTCTGTGTGGAGTCTGCATGTCCTCCCTGCATTTGTGTGGGTTCTCTCCAGTACTCCTGTTTCCTCCCACGTTACAAAAACATATGTCTGCCGCATTTCTCCATGGGCCACTGCTGAAAATTGGCTTGGTTCCAAGTCAGACTTTCCCAGTAAATAAATGTTAAATAAAATTTAAAAAAATAGATGTGTAGGACACTCACTGGTTAAATCTGATCACACATCAGTCACATTTAAAGTAGCAATAACACCTGAACTCCTTTTAGGAGAAATAAGGCTAAAAAAAATCACCAAAGCTAATTATACCCTCCTAAGGGATGGCATAAACAACTTCCCAGCACCTGTTGCTACAAATGTCATTGACAATTATACTATGGTATGCACTTATGCCCTGTACAAACACTTTTACAAATGTATAGACACAGCTATACTTGATAGGATCAAAACAAGATCCTCAAGAAAAAAAAAACCCCCCCCCCCCTCCGCTGGACATCTAGCATTAATAGGTTACACAACAAGAGGAAGAAGTTGCTATCCAGAATTAAAAAGAGAGGTCCCAGCACTGCAAGAACACTCTCCTCTGCTTGAAAAAGCAAATAAAACAACTTGTAAAATCTTCTAAGGACAACTTCAAAAAAAAAAATAGCAACAATTGCTAAAGATAACCATAAGCCATTCTTCAGCTATATCCATAACCTAAAAGGTAGGAACCAGATGTGTGCTGAACTAGCTGTGGATGGCATCACACACACTGATTCTGCAAAAATAGCTAACCTGTTAGCTGACAGGTTTAGTGAAAATTTCACCCCCTGTATCCTTCAAACATACTAAAAAACATTATTTCATCAGCTCTCTCTCCAAGGCCAAAAACACAACCTCCATGGGACTGGATGGCATCCCAGGTTGTGTTTTAAATGGTCTAAAACATGAGTTAGCAACTCCATTAGGTACTCTGTTCAACCATAGCCTGTGCACTGATTATTTTCCTACTGAATGGACAACAGCAACCATCATCCCCCCTCATAAAGAGGTACAGCAGCAGAGCCTGGTAACTATAGACCCATAAGCTTAACCAGCATTATCTGTAAGGCCATGCTAGAAATCATCATGGACTTTATAAATAAGGATATAGGTGACCTCCAAACCCTTGATCTAGCCCAGTTCGGTTTTGTCAAGGGAAGGTCTTGCCTGTTAAACCTGGTGGACTTCTTTGAAAACATCGCCAGAGCCACAGACAAAGGCAGATCTGTGCATGCAGCCTCCCACATTCGGGCATCATTGATAAACTCACACAGATGAATATCAACCCATATTTCATTAGGTAAGTTGCTAACTGGCTCACTGACAGATCACACACAGTCAAACTTGGGGACTATACCTCAGCCAGCAGACCTGTCACCAATGGGGTTCCACAGTGGTCAGTGCTGGGCCCCATATTGTTTGGAATATACTTCTCAGATGTTCAGGCCAAAACAGAGGGGCTGTGACTGACTAATTTTGCTGCCAACTGCAAATTAGGTGCAATAACTGAATCCCCAAAAGATGTTAACATACTTCAAGAGGGACTTACACAGACCAATGATTGGTGCCAATGCTATGGACTCAAACACAGTGCTAAAAAAATGCATTATCATCCCCTTCGATAAAAATTATTTCCACGCTATCATATAAATATAATATCCTCAGCAAATGAGAGACTTGGAACGCAAGTTGACTGTAGCCTTAACTTTGACCACTATGTGCCTACTGTGGTAAGAAAGGCATTCCATGTTACACACCTCATTAGCTAAGGCATTGCCCCAAGAGCAAAAGAGGTTATAACTCCCCTGTACTCATCCCTCATCAGGCCAATAATTGAGTACAATGCTCCCTTTGGTGTGTACCTTACCAATCACCTGCACCAACTTGAGAGACCTCAGAGATTTCTAAGAAAATTCAGGGTCTCCATAACATGTCATACATTGACTGACTGAAATCACTGTTAATGTACTCAGCAGCATACAGGTTACTTAGAGGAGATTTGTGCCTGGCCGACACAGCAAACTCTGATCTAAACCTAATGGAAATGCTGCACATCTGCAAGTCAAATGGGACATGAGTCGCCCGCTCCAGGGACCTTAACCTGGCTTGCAACATAAATAGAACCTGCTTGAGAGACGGGTATGTCTCTCAGATGTTGCCACTCCTCTGGAATAGGCTACCAATCCACATCAAACAATGGCTCTCTATGACTCTGTTTAAGTGTAGTCTGGATGACTGGATGAGAAACTGCAAATATCTGCTGGCAATTTCATTTATGACCGTCCTAAATATGGTAGTCATTGCTAATTAAGACCTTGAGTTTAGGCAATATTATTCCTCTAGTGTTATATTGGGTACATACAGCTAGGCTTGTAAAGACCTTTGGGTCAATAGCCTAGTAACCTCCTATGAACCTATGAACTTATATATAAGATACCCCCCACAGTGATCAATTACACTGCAGTGCCCATGAAACAGTGGCAAACCAATTTGCAGCTAAGCCATGATAGATGACAGTTATTATCCCATGGATAAAAATTCAAACAGGGGATAGTCCAGGGTGACTCTTTGTCACTGCTGCTCTTTTGTCTTACCCTGTCTACTTAACATATTAGGTCATGGATAGCTTCCAGAAACCAACAAAGTGTAAAGACTTCACATCTTTTTGTGGATGATTTAAAACTGTATAGTTCTTCAGATAAGGAGTTAAAAGCACAACTGGAAGAGGTCAAAACTTACTCAGATGATATAAGAATGTCATTTGGTCTTCATAAATGTGGAAAAGTAACATTTAAAGCAGGAAAGCTGCAACACAAAGAAAACATCAGTCTGGGACAGGAATGTGATATAAAGGAACTTGAGGAAGAGGGAGTGTATAAATATTTGAGAATTGATGAAGGATCATACCTTTCAACCTCATAGAGCAGGAAATCTGAACAAAGCCATAAAGAATGGGGGGGGGGCGGCAAAGGCCCAAAAATAGGGACACTTTTTAAATATTGCTCTTACAAAATTAGAAGGTTGATAGAATAATAAGTTTTGCATTATGACTTTGTCTAAAGGGTATGAAGTCTGAAACTCAGATATCTGCCATTATTTTTCTGACTTCTATCCTCAATGGTTTGCTGATGGTTTGTCAGAAAAACACAGTTTTATGAGCAGCAAACCAAAAGTATGAGGCAAAAAATTGGACATTCTGTGAAAATTTGTACAGTTGAAAGGTATGCGAAGGACTGAGAATAAACCATGAACAAATGCAAACAAAACTCAGTAAGGAATATTTTAGAAGACTAAAATTAATACTGAAAACAGCCCTGAAATCTAGGAACAAAGTCCAAGCTATAAACCACTTTGATCATCCTGCTCTGATTTACAGTTTTGAGGTGATGGACTGACCAGAAAAGATACTAGATCATTTGGACATGAAAACAAGAAAACTGCATCATGCTTACCAAATAATATATAAAAATCAGTCTATACAAAGATTATATATTCCTCATCCTGAAGGACAGATGGGCCTCCTCGAAACTGACTGTGTGTATGGCTACAAAAATAGGACTGCACACATATCTGCTGATCTTATCAAATCCAAACATAGTCAAAGTTTTGAAAAATGAAGGGAACGAGTCTAAGTTGACTTCCATGCTTAGATTAGCAGAAGCATATTGGTTGCAAGTGGGGACAGAAACCAAACTAGAAGCAGACAAAAATCAGGCAGAAACCAAATGTGCCAATAAAACAAAAGAAACAATATATAAGCAGAAGGATCAAATGAGAAGACAAGAGATGCGAAAAAGTTATGGATATAGCTGCAAGTACAGTAAAACCTGGAACAGCCTCATGTCAATCAGGATCTGACACAAGAATGGTTAAGGAGAGGTGAATTTACACCAGAAGATGAAAGGTTAATATTAGCAGCCTGGGATAGTAGATGTAATGTACACATTTGGTTTACAAAGTCCATTGAGCATGCGCGAGAAACAGACAAATGCAGGTTCTGTAAAACATAACTGGAAAGGTCACATGGCCTGTATAGTGAAAGGCACTGGGGATTGTTCTCACATTGCAATATTGCAGTAACTGAGAAGTTTTGGTAACAAGATCCATAAAGCATTATACAGAATGATGAAGTTTATATCACATGGGATCACCTATTACTATCAGTTAAAAAAACAGATACGAGAAAACCAGATATACTAGTCCATGAAAAGAAGACAAAAGTAGCATTGATAACTGACATTGCTACACCCAGTGATTACAATATTTTACTTACAAAAAGAGAAAAAGTCATAAAATACTAGGACTTGTAGGCAGAAATGAGGGCAATGTGGAAGAAAGATACCCAAACCATTCCAATAGTAGTAGCAGGAGCAATGGGTCTCAGAAAAAAAATACAGTCTTATTTAGATATGCTACCAATATATGTAACTCCATATGAATAGCAGAAGTTGATTATTGGCACATTGTGGGTGCTGCGATGAGCACTTTTGGCAAACATCAAAGACTAAAACAATACTAATTTCATGAACTTTAATTATACTTTGACTTAGGGATAGGGTCCACTCCTGTCATGGTATTAGAAACCCAAGAGACTTGGAGTAACTAAACCAAGCAAGTGAGAATAAGCAGAAGAGTTTAGAAAATAATGGCTATTACTTAATTCAGCTAGAACCCACATTATTATATCACTCCTTAGATAGTCTGCAGTCTGCTTTATCTGATTCTTTTGGTTGCTTGGCACATTAATGGGTTTATACAGAACTGTATTTTTAGGGAAAATTTAAACATTTTGCTGTTACATTTTTCCCTATAAGACTACATTACATACAATGTTTGAAATTAATGTAACTTCATTACATTGTTGTTTACTGAAAATAATGTACGATCTGTATTTTGAAACTGTTGCCATAATGGTTGTTCTTTCCACTGGGCTTATTCTGTTGTAGTAACCTGATTGTGTCTACCAGAATGGCTTGAATAGAGACTGAAAATAGTCTTTGGACCAACCTACACACCCAGTTAAGAAGCTAATTAAATAAATAAGTAAATATTAAGGTATGGACGATAACAAAAAAGTAGAAAGTTATCTTTCACATGTTAGCAACTTAGTATATAAGAAAATGTACAAAATATCTGTTACATATGGCTCTCACCTTTAATCAATGCATTGCAGTTTCTAGTCATAAACAAAGCATAAGCTACAGAATGCCAGTGGTACCTGACTTAAATAACAATGTTATGTCACTCTGTTTCACACTTAAAGATACTCTGCTCACAATTATCTGGATAAAATGACATGAAATAATGAACATAAATAAACTACTGCTGAAAATGGGTGCTTCATAACCCAGTTTGACTTTCCAGGTAAACAAATGCCAAATAAATAAACAATTAACATGCATGCTCAATTTGAATAAGTGCTTAAATCTGGTGCAACAACATTTTAAATATTCATAGGGCTAGAATTTCTGGAAGGTTTGTGGGGTGTACTTTGTGCTCCCTAAGGCCCTTGGAAATATGCAATTTTTATGACTATCATAGGGATTACTCACAATTCCTTGCTAATTTATTTTGCAGTTTTAGTAAGTTACTTGATACTTAACTTCTCGTGTGTATCTGATGATCCGAATAAAACACTTAATTCAGTGAGTGAGAAAGTTATCACCTCATCAGAAAAATATATTAGTACTTGGGGAATATTTTGTAAACATTAGAGGAATGAAGACTATAGGATGTCTGGAAAGCTTCACATCCTCAAAAGAATAATTTACATTCATATACCAAACCAGCCTTCATTAAACTGACTGGATTACGGGTTTGTGTCAAAAATTGTTTTCCAACATCACGAAGTCCCACACAGTTCCAGTGCTGTCCATCACTTACAAAGATGTCCTGCTTTGCTTAGAGCCTATCCCGATCAGGCCTGCAAACCAAACTTTGGATTATGGCTCTCTGATTTCTCAAGAAGCCAGAACTAGTGGAGTGGATTAAGAATATCATTGCTTGTAAAGCAGTATGCAGTTTTTTCCATATGAATATGAATATGGTGGGAGTCATTAAATTAGAAATGAATAGTATATGTACATGGGTGAAATCCAATACATGAAACAGACAGACACACATATTTCTCAACTACAGCAAAATGTCCAAATCCTACACACGATAAACAGAAATCAAGTTCTTCTTGCCGGCTGTATGACCCACATGACTGCAGTTTAACACCTGGCTGGGAAGATGGATTTGCCTATCCTCGGGGAAGAAGGATAGAATCAGTCAAAGGCTGTAGCAGTTGTTTGGAGGAAAGAGGTGGGCCTGTAATCTGGGGGCATTAATTGGCAGTAGCTTTCAATATGTATGTGTACTGGAGCATCCATTTGCATAAAGGAGGCCATTGTGGCTTTTGCGGTGATATGGGTCACATATGACCCTCCTGCTTAAGGGAAGGATTTGGTAAATAAATGTCCCCATAGCTGGAAGGCCAGTGAAAACACAAATAACACTCATAGCTGCCTATCTGGTGGCTCCTGCAGATCGGTGAAGCCCAAATGGAGAAGCTCAGTGGTTGTCAGTCATGAGATCAAAAATCCTAAAAATAAAGACAGAAGTTAAGCATTTCCCTAAGCATAGTACCATGGCCATAGATTACTTAGTGAGAGTGAAAGTAAGGAAAGACTATTTCTAGAGAGAACACCTACTAGAGTGTACCCTTCAGCAATAAACTGAGATAATTCTTGGCACTGAGGATATAAAAAGGAGGCAAATGACAATGTATACTGCCTACTCTAAATGTGCTGCTGGAGTAACAATGGACAAACTGAGTACTAATAAAGAACTTATGCAAATGTAACCAGAAATGTGTTTCAGACCAAATGGGGATGAAGATGAGCCCTATGTAGAATGCTTTCTTGAAGAGTTGTGGTTTGCCAGTTCTTCCCACCTCCTGGGCAACCAAGATTGCCCTACCTCTAGCTGAGGAAGACACAAATGCAATAAAACCAAATCCAAAAGGAAAGTCCCATGGATCCAGTGACTAGAATATTAAACCATACCAAGTACAGTATGAGGCATTACTCCTCCTGTTAATGACTCTTTAAGGATTGTTTAAGACTGGGGGTACACTCTGCCTTTCCTCATCAAATGATACTAGTGTAGTTATCCTTGAGCCAGGAAAGAATCATACCACTAACTAGAGTCACTGACAAGTGCCTAGCTCCCAAATTAATATACATTTAAATGTATATGGCAATTTCAGGAAGGATGTGGTACGCTTCCTAACACTGAATCATCAAGGTATCTTCATCCAAGTAAGTCAAGTACAGACCATTTATGTGCCTTTACATACATGATTTCAGGGCAACTCTAGCATCTGCAGTCACTATTTTAATAAATTTGTAGAAGACATTTTGCTCAATTAAACTGGTAAATCATTCAAATGTGTTGAATACAATGGGCTATTTGCTTGCCTTTCCAACAACAGTAATAGTCCTCTATGTGCCACTACCAATACTCATCACTTATCCTTTAGCCCACATAAATGCACATTACAAGAGTTTCTCCAACTTTATTTCTAGTGGCAGTAGAATGCCTGAACTCCTGGTTTAATGTAATGTCAAGCACCTAAGGATGGTCTCCTTTCAGGCTTACAACAAAGGTATTAATCTTCACAGACAACTGCACTGTGATAACCCACAGCTCCATGGCAGATATTCCCAAATTTATATTTTTACTCTCAGAATTTTCATATATTTCAGGCTTATATATGAATACAACCATGTCAGAATTATTCTCAATTAATCCACAAGTCATTATTGTTTAGAAGTCTGGGGTGACTCTTCCAATACATTGTACTACTTGTGCACCTACTCAGTTAGCTTTTACTTGAATACAAGCTTCAGAGCTATTCTTGTGAGACATCCCTTCAATGTCCAGTACAATTTTTTTTCATAACTGGAGAAAGCTATGGAAATATTTACTTAGTGAGGCCACACAGCCTAATAGATAAGGTGCCTGACTTCTACTCCGAACAGTGTAGGATTGAGTCATCATGATAATTAGAAAACAATAAATAAATAGATCTGACAGTTAACGAGGAAGAATAAGGTTAGGATTTGTTAATGTTCTTCTTCCTACAGTCCATGTCTTGATTTAATCAACCTCCATTTGCCTACTGTGTGGCACTGAGCAAGCTGGTTAACCAGACAATGCATTGGAGAAATTGGTCTAATCGCCTCAATAGTTTCCTGGACAACATGCCTATTAACCACTATGAGTCTATGAAAATGTATGCAGCCCCACTACTGCTCCAGTTTGCCTATTCAGGTTATCAAAGTCCTCCATGGGTGCAAGTGGTTAGCAAAGATTACCACTATATTTATGCAACTCATTTAGAAAGAAAAAATAAGGAAAGTTCTAACTTATGCTGAACACACCCCAGGGTCTATTTAAGTTTAAGGATCCCTTCAGGATCTAGACATGATTTATCTTATAGAAGCTTTTTTCCCAATGGCCATTGTTCCCTACTGATCATGTGCAGCCATAAAAACAAACATTCTGAATTCTAATACCCCGTGGGCTATAAGCTAGTATATACATTCACAACCCTGCCCATACCTCTCAACCTCTTAGCATAAAAAATCTGGACAAAGCCTAAAATAATGAGAAGACAAAGGCCCAAAACTTGGGATGGGTTTTAAATATAGCTCGTATGAACTTAGAAAGTTGCTAGAATAGCAAGATTTGTGTTAGCATTCATTTCCCTAAGGTCATGAAGTAGGAAACTCATTTGCATGCCATTATTTAGTGACTTCAGCCTTCAGTGATTTGCCAGAAAACACAGATTTTATGAGGAACAGAGCAAAAATACTAGGCAGGAATCTGGACATTCTGCAAAAATCTGGACAGTTGAGAGGTATGATCCCTGTGTCCTTCATCTGTGGTAAAGTTGGTTGACTACTTTCCTGGCACTGAACTACTTTAGAAACTCTAAACCATAAGGATGTTTGGTCTCAGAATCATCTATCTAATAATTCCAGTCTTTAAAAATAGCATAATCATCTTTTCAGAACTGTATGGCAGAGTAAAGGTATAGAATGAATGTCTGACCTTATATAGTTAGTCAGTTTTACTACATTTTCTTCTTAGTACCTGCTTATCGAGGAAAAACAAATAAACGCTTCAGACCATTGCCAATACTCAGTCTTAAGGTATGTAATCACAAGGTCACCCTTTAGGGCTAATGTGACCCACCATTTTTCCTCTGTCTTCCAACTTGGAAATGCATCTAAACTAGGAAAAGGGCATCTAATAAATGTTCTATCTATTTATATCATATTACAAAGCCCATACATTCAAATTACTGATTAAAAAAACTCTTAAAACAACTAAATTGCATCTTTCATGTACTCCTAGTCATACAGCTAACCCTAACTCACTGTAAGGCTTGGTTAGACTAAAGATAAAACTATGCATATATAAAAGAAAGAACCGTGTTGTATCGAACACCTGCAAAGAGTATTGAGAAAGAATTTATTATTTAACATTTATGCTCATGTTGTGGCACTGAAGATTATTTTTAATGCATAAATTATGGGAGCATTGAGGAATAGACAAATTCAGTCTCAGAACAAACTAGAAACTTGCTATAATAAGATAGCAATCTATTAATAATTAATAATAAAACCTAAATCATTAATTAATTAATTTATTAATTCATTAATTAATTAACATTGAATAATAATTAATAATCGCTATAACAAGATAGCAAAATTTGCTACATCCAATCTCCAGTCCATCCACCACTGCATTCCTCTAAAAATGCTAAAATGGATGGCGTTCTCCCATCATCATACCTTCCTTCACCTTACTATCACATACAAACTCATCACCAAAGTTCAAGACTGTCCCCCTCAACAGTTATTATTCTCCCATTATAACCTTAATAGGTCCCTTAGATCATAAAATCAACTTCTTCTTCAAGTTCATAGACCTAATCTACCTGCTGGCCAGCATCTTTACTCATGGGTCATAGCTAAAATATGGAATTCCCTTCCTATAAACATTCGCACAACTCAATGCACCTCCTCATTTAAATCAGCTCTGCGAGTATATCTCCAGTCTAAATGGATCTGTAACTGCTCTATGCCTCCTCCTGCCATAACCTAGACCTATTTGACCTTTAACCAGCAAAATCAAGGATTTGTCTTGCTACATAGTTCTAATTGTGTTGACTTAACTCTTCTGAAATTTAAGAATTCAGCTGTATGAGACACTCCATTTATAATTCTTATGAATTTTTCTCCTGCTCTATATTGTTTTCTACTATTAGATTGTACTTTTTTGACTGTATGACTTGTATTTTACTAGATACTACTTTGTAATTCCCGAGGAGCTTTTCTCCTCTTGCCTTATACTGTATTCTGCTTTTGTTTTATATATAGATTTACTCCACTGAAAATGGGCTCTGCTTGGCCCACTGGATTTTCCCTGTTAACAAATGCCAATAAATAAATAAATAAATAAATAACAGATGATTAGTCTGCTGTCTACTTGGTGAGGTTGCAGCATTACTTGTACCACCTCTTTGTTTATACAGTCTTCCATGCATGCAAGTTGCAATGGATTCCAGAGCTAATAATAATTAGAATATACATTGCCCCAGCATGGAAGACAATGAACCAGTGAAAAATAAAGATCTATGCACATGGTATTTCTGCTACACCACAAGGAAGGATAGCAACTTTTATGCCATTCCCTGCTTCATCTAAGATTTTGCCTAAGGAAACAGACTGTTTCCATGCTCACAGGGACTTGCAGACAATGTTTTTAAAGTGCATGAGTTTTGGAGGTTTGCTTTCAGCTCAGACTATGTATGTAATTACTGATATAAAATGAAACCCAGAACAGGCAAACACAGTGCAGACCAGAAGTAGAAATCCACAAAACGATTTATTCTCTTGCTTATGACATGTTTTTATTGTTTATTTTTCTGTGTTGTAGGTTTTTCTTCTTTTTTTTAGGGAGGTGTTTATTCTGTTTTTTCATGTGTAGTATGTTAATTTTTTACATTTTTAAGATTTTTGTCTACTTACCTCATGTTTTGAATTCATTTATCAGTGGCTGGTGGTAAGAATGCAGTGACATTTCACTTTTATGTACTGTTATGCTCATTGTCTGATTAGCATCCTTTCCTGGTTGTAATAGTAGAGTTACTGAAGTGGCTTGTAAGGAGTGGCCTGTGTATCATTTGGGTAGATTTCTACTCATTGTGTTGTGTACCAGGATGGCATTTTATCAAGTATGTGCTGTGGATGTCTTTTTGGATATGTAAACTGTGCTGTTGTATTAGGTGACACTTTTTGAATATACTTTTAAAAGCTTTGAACGGGACATAAAAGATCTGTACAGTTAGCAAATGTGAGGGTATTGTCATAGTGTTCTGTATATTTTTTGTGTTCATTGACGTTTTTTGTTATGTACTCTGTGCCATCTTCATTTCTTTTTAAGGTGAAACTGAATTGAGTTAGTAACCGTACACCCTCATTCCCTTGCCTTCTGAAATGTAGTTGAATATCAAACTTTTTGGATGAGTCCATGTGCTGTGTCTTGGTTGAGAGTTTTGCTGTTTCTTAAATCTGTTATTTCTTCAAATGTCAGTGGCTTATGACATTTTTGTGTCTTTTCCATTTCTTCTGGATTTTTAATTACTCTTTTGAAGACATTATTAACATTTGTAAGGCATGTGTCTGTCTATATCCTGATATTTATGTTTAATGGGGAATTATTTGTGTACATATTTAGTCCTGCTTGTATTGCAAGAAAGGTGCTTATAACATACCCCTGTCCATTTGTGTTTCCTTCAGTATCATAACATTTTCTTAGTACTTTAAGTTTTCTGGGGTAATACTTTGTTCAGTATATTTTGCATTTTTTCACTTTTTGCCAGTTTTGAAATATGTCTAAAGCCCACCTTGTTTGCTTTCTTGTATTTCCTTCTTCTTTTTGTTCTTCTAGGACTTCTACTTCTTGTGATGTTATTTCCTGTGGCCTTTTGCTGGCTTTGTTGTGTTTTGGGTGTTTGTTTTTCTCCTGTTTTGACATTTTCCATTTTTGTTAGGAACAGTGGTGTATCTCTCTCTCTCTCTCTCTCTCTCTCTCTCTCTATACATATATATATATATATATATATATATATATATATATATATATATATATATATATATATATATATATACACACACACACACTCACACACACACACACACACACACACACATATATATATATAGGTTCATAGGGATATATATAGATATATATATATATATATATATATATATATATATATATATATATATATAGTCCCTGTTGGAACAGGACTGTTTATTGTACTTCTTGCTAGTGCTGAAGTGCAGTCTTGCTGCAAAGATAAGATAGGTTGTCTACTTCTCCTTTATTTAAATGTCTTCTATTCATAGGTTCATAGGTCCTACATAGGCCTAGCCAGCAAGGTTCCATAGCTTACGCCACCCAAGAAAGTTATTTTCCTGTGCCACTGTCCAGCAGAGACACAGAAGTGATCCTCAGGGTGTATTTCCTATTTCCCATCCACTCATCAAGATTTTTCTTGAAGTGTGCTAATGAAGAACTTTGCTTGACATAGATGGGTAGCTTGTTCCGAGTATAAGAAGTCTCTGGGACAGGAATCTATCCCTCCAGTGTATCCTGTTTATTGTGGTGACAAGGTTTAGGTCCCTAGAGCATGTAGCTCAGAGGGATTGGGATATTTTTAGCTGTAGTATGTCCAACAGCTCTGGGTTTGAGGTAGCTTTATATGTTAGGCAGAGATCACCTCGGAGTAGGCGATATGCTATAGAGTAAAGCTGGAGTTTTTTGAGACAGTCAGTGTAGGGCATTTGTTTGAGGCCAGTAATCCTCTTTGTGAGGTACTTCTGTGGCCTTTCCAGCTGCTGCAGATGTCTTGTGAGGTACATTCAAAGGGCATTGTACTCTATAATGGGTCTAATGAGTGACGAGTAGAGGGGAACAATGACCTCTTTTTTCCTGGATGAGAACCCTTTTATGATGTGGTGTGCCATGTAGAAGGACTTCCTGACTACTGTGGCGATGTGACTATCAAAGGAGAGACTACTGTCCACCTGGGTCCCATGGTCTCTTATCACACTTTCGGTGTTAAGTAGATTGCTGCCTATGTGGTAGTTCATGGGTACAGAGTTTTTACCAAAAGGGATGACACTGAACTTTTTGACATTGAGCTTGAGGCCATGGCTCTGACACCAGGCATCTGTCTCAGTCAGGCCCTTCTGTAGGATGTCCACATCATTTGGGGACTTGACTATTTCACTGCTACTTATAACATCAAACTTTACTTCCATTTCTATTTTTCGTTTGTTTGTTTCTTTCTCTTTTTTGTGTCAACTGTTTCGAAATGGTGCACATTTTTTGTAGTAATTATTTTTTATAATGCTCATGCTATGTTCTGCAATTTGCAGTTAAAAGTACTATCTTATGTTCAAGGGTTGATTTGATGTGCATTTCTATTAGTTTTTAGAAGTATATATTATGGTGTTGTAAAATAATATTAGCATGGGTTGCCTTTGATTATAATTGTTTAATATTTAAAGGTTTGTTCTTATATAATAGGGATTTAAATAATTATTGTTATAATGACATTTGATAACTACTGTATGGAATGACATAAGAAATTCATTTCAGCACTCACTACTACTATCGTCGCCTATGCTGTGAAATGATTATTGGACAAATCAGTTATTTATTTGCACAATCTCTGTGACCCCAAGCTTATTCAGCAGCATGACCAGTGCAGTTACATTTTAGCCTCTGGAAAGACACCTACATTAGCAAGAAAGTCTGTTGTGATTTCTTTTGGGAAAACAGGAACAAAGAATTAAAAATGGATTAAGTCATCCATAGCAATAAATACTTTGAAATGTCACAGAAGTGTAATGTTAATGCATAATATAGTGTTTAGTGACACTGGATGTGAAAGTTATACCATGCACAATTTTGCCTTGGAGAGTAATAAAGGCTTTGCCTTTAGGAAAGCTATCTTAGACCCCTAACATCCATGCTTAAACAGTAGTAGACAAAATAAAAATATTATGTTGAAGCTGATAAATTGACTAGGAAAAAGCATAGTTTGAAATCCTGGACTAGAACAGTCACATTTGAATGAATGGATACCACACAACTGTAAGGTCAGTGTAAAAATGTATTAACTTTTAAGCTGAAAAGTAATAAGTAAAACATCATCTTAAACTTTAGATAATAAAATGATTTATTTGAAATAAAAAAAGCATTTTATTTTCAAATAAATATGTAAGCAGTACAGAATATGCACAAGAAATTGAAAAGCTTTCTAACATAAAAGCTCAATAACAAATCTTTCAAACATCTGAACTAGAATATATATGTTTCCAACTAAGGATGTATTGTGCTCTTCTTGTGTCTGGCTTTTAAGTCCAAACAGAAATTTTGGAATCCTTATAGGTAGTATTATACCACTTGTTTTCTTTCTCCAAGGCTATCCTAGAGCAGACAAAGCAGCAGTTCCTGTAACTGATTTCTATATTTGACTTGTTTTCACTTTCATTTGATATGGCTCTAATACAGTGAATTTACTTTTCATGTGTTTTCCTTTTGGAATGAAATGGTGGCATTTTCTCAAATTAATACTG
Source organism: Protopterus annectens (assembly GCF_019279795.1). NCBI lineage: Eukaryota > Metazoa > Chordata > Ceratodontiformes > Protopteridae > Protopterus > Protopterus annectens. Next base: position 1,488,379,150 of record NC_056731.1, on the reverse strand, counting down.
CTCTGTTCACCACAGCTAAGAAGGTTATTAGAACCGGATGCAACAATTCAGTGGAACTGTGATCAGAGAAAGGGTTGTGAATTTCTTAAGTAACCAGATCAGATGAAGTAATGTTAAGGTACTATGTTGCAAATAATCCAGTTGTATTTGAGGTACATGCCAGTCAGAATGGTACAGGAAATGTGGTCATGCAACAAAATAGCCAAGCTTTGTGTAGGTCAAAAGCCTTCACTAATGCAACAAAGATGTATGCTCATAACTGTTAAAAATAGTGTATCAATGTGGTTGGGAGGGTGGCCTAATGGTTAACACAAGGTGCAGGGTTTGAGTCTCACAAGGGATAATTGGCTATGTTTAAAATGGTTTGCAAGGGCAGTTAGCTTAGTACTAACCTATGAACCTATGAATGTTTGACATTCTATGAATATGTCTATGTTAAAAAAGTTTGAAACTACAAGAAAACCCTAGCCGAGATAGGGTATTCATCATGTACTACTTTAAACCTCCTGTAGTAGAAGCCCATGTGATGTATGTAAATGACCCCATAAGAACATGCTAGTGTTTCAGCAATATGTTGTGTGAATGTAGCCCCCTTTTGAAATGTTGGCACTCAAAATGCTGAGCACTGGTATGCTGAAAAAAATGAAAACATGGGAGAAGAGCACATCTTGAAAATCTTCATTCTCCTTTGCACTTCTTTTTATGGGGGGCAAACACCCCCCCATATATATATATATATATATATATATATATATATATATATATACCAACTATGAGATTGCCATAACTCAAAGAAAAGAGAATATTCTGAGAAATGGCAATCTCAGACTTAGTATATTTCAGGACTCATTCTAGCGATTTCCATCATTTCATATTGATACCTCTGATTGCATATGACTTTTTACTTGTTATGTCTTTACTGTTTCATAAAAGCCAATAAAGCCAAACCTGAATTTCATGGATCTAGCCGAAAGACAGCAGTACCCAATCAGAGAATAGAAGGAAATAGAAGAGGGGATGGGATTTATTTTAAGTTAAGACTCCATGAAGTGTGATGGGAAACTGGAAAGTGTAACAGAGTGACTATGAAGCGCCCAGCCTCTAGAATATTTTTGACATTGTCTTATCTAGTCTCTTGCTGTCCATTCTAATTAGAAGAGGGGTACTTGATCAAGTCAGAAATTCAGCAGTTTAGGGCAGTGGAGCCAACATGGCTAAATGAATACAGCAACTTTTAGAGCTCTGCAGAACTAGATTTAATTAAGGAAAATAATATTTGTTTTTAATTTTCACTACATCCCATCCAATAACAGTTCTGACTACTCAATTTAAAATTTTGTGACATTTTATAAAAATGTTCCCATCACTTTTACTTGGAGACAGATTTGATGAACAAAGATGACCAACTTCAAACATTCTCATATTGATATTTCTTTGATTAAGGTAGCAAAATATTTGGCTTCTACACAAAATAGATGATTTAGAAAACAGAGAAAGGAGATGCAATATAAAGATTTTTGGACTTCCAGAAAAAAGAGGAGGTAAGGATTTAATTTCATTTCTGAATACCTGGATCCTAGAAATATTAAATCTCCCAGAAGGTTTTACCTATGGTTTTGAAAAAGCCCACAGAGCTATAGGTAAATCTATTCATTCTTCCTCATCTTTTCCTCCAGGATCTATAGTTAATAAAATTTGTATGATATATTGATAAAGAACTAACATTTAAAACTATGTGGAGGAAAGCTCCTTTGAAAAACAAGCAAAATTCAGTCAGATGTGATGATGATTATTCGTCTAAAACTATACACCTTAGGAAAAGCTGCGGGCCTCTTGTGAAATCCCTTAGAACAGCTTTAACTCTTTTATAATTTTTCCAGAAAAAATAAAAATACATCTGTCAAATGGAGTAAAAATTTTAGTAACTTAGAGGAAGCTTCTACATTTGTCAAAAATAACAACAGTGGTCATCTCCTTCTCTGAAAAGAACCTTGGACAAAAATACTTGGACTGATATGAAGGAAAAAAAAGACAAATCCTATTTCAACCAGTACTAAAAAAAATCATTAAATCTTCAGTCATAAATTAATAAATAAATATTTTCTTCTACCTTTTATTCCATATTTAGTCTTTATACTTGGTAATATCATCTAGGAAGTATTCATTTCTATTAAAGAAAGCAGTTAAATTCAAAGAAATGGTCTAAGATATATATACTGCTCAAACACATTGTGGATAATATGTTCTCCTATTAATTCTTCTGAATACAGGGTAAATATTTCAGCTGCTTTATGTCAGCAAAATGTTATTTTTTTCACCCAGGTAACTTCTCTCATTATATGAACAGATAGAGACACAACCCAATGAGCAAATACTTAGACATAAAACAATAAATCCCAACAGCCGGTCAGGTCACTACAACTTATTGGAACAAGAAAATCCAATCCAGTGACTAAGCACTTTTGCCATCAGTATGGCTTCTTCAGAATCATTGGATGATGCATAGACCATAAATTAAATAGCTCAGTTAATCAAGTAATGAGCCAATCAAAATAATACGTTTTATGTTGTATTATTTTGATGTGTGGCCCTTCCCCATCCTATTCCTGCTGCAGCTGTTTCCACAGGATCAAACTGTGTAGCATGGCACATACTATGAACATGTGTACACATGTGACTGGAGAGTACTGCAAGGCTGCATCATATATGTCCAGGCAGCAGAACTGTGAATTGAGCATCCCAAACACACCTCTATAATGATCCTGGTTTGTGTGTTTGCCTTATTATGACATTCTTGCATGTGTGTGTGCATTTCTGATGGGTGTCATCATCCACAGCTCCAGTGCATAGCCAGCATCCCCCACCAGATGGCCATATGGGATGTCCCCACCTGGCAAATCCCTGATACAGCTGTAAGGAATGCTAGATGTGGGAGTTGTAATAGCTTCCAGAGCTGCCAGCACACACATTCATGATAATGACCTGGGCATTGCACAAAACCTGGCAGCTGATGGAGGAGAAGCCCTTGTGGTTTATGTAGACCCTACCCTGCTCACCAGGTGGTCCTTTGATGTGGATGTGCGTGCAGTCTATGGCACTCAGTACCTCCGGGTATTTAGCTACATGGTGGAAGAGACACATATTGCTGGTATATTCCTCATGGGTGTTGGAGGAATATGTTGTCATGGGCATTTGGTAGCATGGCATCCAGGAACTGGTGGAGTACTCTGGATGCAGATGCCTGTGACACCCCCATGATATCTCAAGTAGGTCTTTGGAAAGTACCTGTAGCTAGTATTCTTAAGGCTACACATACCTTAGTATCCACTGGGATGGGCTCCCCTCTGTTTGTTCTGGATGTGAGGCAAGGTTGGCACAGCTCCACAATTTGCTGAAGTATTTCCTTGTCCACCTTGCAGCACTCTACTATCTCTAGTTGATGTAGCTTCTGGTAGGTTACCCTGGTTCTGAACACTCTTCTTCTCCTCCTGAGTCTGGGGCAGCTTTCAGCATTATACTCCTTTGTAAGTAAAAAAAAGTCTGCTTTTTCCCACAAACTCTGCACCTTTGGAGTAAACCTAGGATTGTTAACTGACAAAATGCTAGGGGCTGCCATTGCTTTGATACATCAGTATGTGCTGGAGGCTGACGATGGTGAGGAGGATAATGCTGAAAGCTGCCCCAGACTCAGGAGGAGAAGAAGAGTGTTCAGAACCAGGGTAACCTACCAGAAGCTACATCACCTAGAGAAAGTAGAGTGCTGCAAGGTGGACAAGGAAATACTTCAGCAAATTGTGGAGCTGTGCCAACCTCACATCCAGAACAAACAGAGCCCATCCCAGGTATGTGTAGCAGAATACTAGCTACAGGTACTTCCAAAGACCTACTGGAGATGTGTCATCTGCATCCAGAGTATTCCTCCAACACCCATGGAATACCTGGAGGTTGTTCATAGTATGTGCCATGCTACACAGTTTGATCCTGTGGAAACAGCTGCAGCAGGAACAGAATGGGGAAGGGCCGCACAGCCCCCCTACCATTGCCAAGGTTCGAACAGGCACAGAGGGACTCAGATGAGGAACCCCTTGAGCCAGCCCCTGTAGGCAGACAGAGGCTTTCCTAGTATGGCCTGGCCTTGGCAAAGAGGCAATGCATAGCACACACACTGACACTGTAGGCACCCAGGGATTGACACCTCTCTCTACTCGCACACACAGTAAAAAGGGATGACACACACATCACACTACATGTAACTTACCATGTATAGACAGTGTACAGTGTGCATCTAACATAGCAGCCCTCAAGCTGTGTACACACAACTGCCACAGGCACAAGGTAAATCAGTTCCCTTAACAGTAAATTAATGTATCAGTATTTTCTGCTAGCATATATATGGTATTGTTGCATGCATGCAAGGGAATGGGGTGGACTACTGGGATAGCAGCAGACAACTGACAGCTATGTGGGACACCAGGAAATCTCTGCCCAATACTAGCCTCCCAACACTATGCAGTAGTACCCAAGGTGGCAAATCTCACTGCAGTATATGTGTGGGAACAACTAACTGGGGGTCATAGCTCACAGCCATGGATGTCAGTGTGGGGTCCAATACCCACCCCCTCAGACCCACATAGCAAGTCAGCTGTAGAAAACCAGAGAGAAATGTCTGGAAATGCTCCACATATGGCACTAACTTTGAATCATCCCCCTACAGACCCACACAGCCACAGTGCAGCAAGTCTTGCAGTTGCAGTAAGGCTATGAAGGGTAACAAGTCTGACATGCAAATGTATGCCATTACAATCTCATCTGTGCTCTTTACTGATATGCCTGTAGTCCCCAAGACAGGGCACAACAGTATGGTAAATAGAATCAAAATGTAAAGCAAATATCAGCACAATCTCTGCAAATATCTACAGTTGACAGGTGTGCCCCCCCCCATATACCCAATAAAAATGCATAACATGTATGCAGGGAATTAGCAGCATAACACAGATTGGTAGGGATGTCCGAATACACATGAAAACATGTTGCATGTGCTCGATATGCAGAGGTCACTGAGCTATGTCCATGTGTGGTCAATACTGTCAGGATCTGGCATGCATGTTCTCTTGGCTGCCATCTTGTACTGACCCAGGTACAGGCTGTCTGTCACAGGGCCATATGCAGATAACTGTAGTACCAATGATTATGCATGTCAGTGGCACCTATCGCTCTGCCACTAACATACCTGAAAGTCGCAGTGCTATGTGGAATATGCTACACATCTAATGGACTTCTTGAGGGCTGTGTAGCTGCAATGCTAGGGCTTTTGTGAATAATCATGCTTCTTGGTACTGTTCCCAATGGTCATTGTCAATATGCCTTTTTTCCTTGTTTTATGTCTGCTTTTGTATATAATAGACATGCCTACACAGTACAACGCAGTCTGTATCCACACCCATAATACCAAACCTCTGACAGCAACATGTCTGAACAAGGGCAGAATAAATGTGGAACAAAGGCACAATGATAGGCATGTATGGTAAATATTGCCCTGACATACTAAGAAAGTTGGTAGGGTGATGAGTTTGCAATAGCAGGAATTGTCTGAAGGTTATATAGGCTGACACAATAATGTTTGTCAATAGTTTGTAACATCACTCTTCAATTATATGCAATAACTTGTCATAAAAACACATGTTTATGCAGACTGGACAAATCCTCTAGCCAAACACCGGGACAATCTGCCAAAAAATGTACAGCAGACATGTATGGCCAGACCAGGTTATCTCATCCCAGGTTACACAAATACCACAGAAGCAGAAGATCCCCAGCCAGTATATCATCAAGTTGCTGGACTATCACTCATCTGGCTGTAGCTACACCTCCCAACTGGCCTTGTTGGGCAAGAATGTACATAGCTGTCATTATAATATCAGTCTATGCATCATACGACTAGTATTCCTCTGGTAAAGCACTGTGATGATTTGAGGATGTCTGACACTAGGTAATGACACAATACATTGCACTGTCAGAATACAGATATGTCTGAAAATTTCTGCCAAAACAAACCATTACCCCAAGGAAACTCCTCTGTACTTCTGAGAGGTATGTCTGTAGCACACAAAACCCTGAACCGGAGTACACTTATCTCTGCAATGGAGTCCCACTCTAACTATACAAGGTCACACTGGGAATGCTCCTACACTTCAGAGAATCACAGGACATGTTGGAACCTACATTGGTATATATGACTATATTTTGTAGATATATCTGTGCATACAGATAGCTGTGTACACCTTAACTGTCTCTACACACACATATCAGACAGGATTACCCCCAGCTAGCTGTAGGTAGCCCATATGTGATATAGCCGCATCTGTTTTGTGTGACACACATACAGACATATATGGCTAACAGATAACTATATATGAAGCATACACACATAGATGTGGGGAAGTGACAGACAGACAGTAATAGACAGAGAGATACAGGGGGACAGACGCAGCAGCATGGGTCACACACATGCGTACCCTGAACACCATACAGTGATGTCCTGCTGTTGTTAGTGCCATACTGGTTTTAAAAAGTGGCACATGCAAGCATAAAATGTTAGCCCTATTGTATAATAGTACTGAGGTTGGGGTGTTAATATCACATCACCTGCCTGTGTGTGTATGTTTGTGTGTGTGTGTGTGTGTGTGTGTGTGTGTGTGTGTGTGTGTGTGTGTGTGTGTGTGTGTGTGTGTGTGTGTGTGTGTGTCTGTAGGTCTAAGTGTTAGCAGACTCTTCTCACTCAGTACACTTCACATTGCCTAACTGCACAAGATGTGCTGCTGTCATTCACCTTAGAAGTACCGTTGGACACCTACTACCCCTATAAGCTCTGTAGCATATGCGATAACTGTGTAACACTCTAGTATAAGTAACTAGATAGGTAAGAGTTCTAAACCCAATACTTCAGCTGTGGATGTGTGTGACAGTTTTGTGTGCAAGACTGAGGGAGTTGTGTGTTCATTTTAGGTGAAACAGTTTTATGCCATTCCCACCCACAGCACTTCCCACTGCCCCACTTTATCTGTCCAGCTGATGTCATTCCTTTTATCAGCAACTTTGGTCAACTGTCAGCACAGTAAGCTCAGTAGTGCATGTGATAAATGCCTAATACTGTAATTGAAATAACTAGTTAGGCAGGGATTCTACTCTCGTATCTGGTAAATGTGTGTGTGTGTGTGTGTGTGTGTGTGTGTGTGTGTGTGTGTGTGTGTGTGTGTGTGTGTGTGTGTGTACATTTGTAGGAACAAGTATTTTGATATGTTTTCCACCCACTGCCCTACTTTATCAGTCCTGCTGATATCATACCCTATATCAATACATATGGCCAGCTGTCACCTCAGTAAGCTCTGTAGCATGTGCGATAACTGTGTAACCCTATGGTACAAATACCTAGTTAGGTAGGGGTTCTACTCTCACATCTAACAAATGTGTAATTGTGTCTGTTTGTAGGCAAAGTATTTTGATATGTTTAACACCCACTGCCCTACTTTATCAGTCCTGCTGATGTCATTCCCCATATCAGTATCTTTGGCCAGCTGTCAGCTCAGTAAGCTCTGTAGCATGTGTGACAACTGTGTAACCCTATGGTACAAACAGCGAGTTAGGTAGGGGTTCTACTTTCATATCTAGCTAATGTGTAAGTGTGTCTTTTTGTAGGACAAAGTATTTTTATATGTTTAACACTGACTGCCCTACGTTATCAGTCCTGCTGATGTCATTCCCCAAATCAGTACGTTTTTTCCAGCTATCAGCTCAGTAAGCTCTGTAGTGCATGTGATAACTGTGTAAAGCTGTAGTACAAATAACTAGTTAAGTAGGGGTTCTACTCTCACATCTGGCAAATGTGTGTGTAAGTGTGTCTGTTTGCAGGATAAAGTATTTTGATAAGTTTAACACCCACTGCCCTACTTTATCAGTCTTGCTGATGTCATTCCCCATATCAGTACTTTTGGCCAGCTGTCAAACCAGTAAGCTCTGTAGTACATGTGGTAACTGCATAACACTATAGTGCAAATAACTACTTAGGCAGGGGTTCTACTCTTGCATCCAGCAAATGTGTGTGTATGTTTGTAGGCAAAATATTTTGATATGTTTCCCACCCACTGCCCTACTTTATCAGTCCTGCTGATGTCATTCCTCTTATAAATTCATAAATGTGTAGCAGGCTAATGGCCCAGGAGCCTTTACAAGCCTAGCCCATAGAAGGGCCCTGCCATTGTGCAACCCAATGTTACTTCCCAGTGCCTTTATCAAGTAGGGCCACTGCAGTGATCCTTGGGGTGAACTGTCTATTACCCATTCACTCATCAAGTTTTCTGTGAAACAGGTTCAGATAGGTGCTCTGCATGACATGTATGGGAAGTGTATTCCAGGGCGTGTGCAGTCTCTTGGTGAGAGACCTGTCCCATCAGCATGTTGTGTCGATTGTGGTAATGAGGTAGAAGTCTCTGCAATGTGTGGTGTGGAGGGATTGGGCTGTCTTCATATGTAGCATTTAAAAAAAAAAGCTGGATCAGACATGGCTTTGTTAGTCAAGCACAGATAGCCTATAACTAGGTGATATGACATAGAGAATAGCTGGAATTTTCTGAGTCTGTCTGTGTAGGACATGTGTTTAATACCTAGGAACCTCTCTGTGAGGTACTTCTGTGGCCTCATCAGCTGTTGCAGGTGTCTAGTGAAGTACATGCCAAATGGGCCATAATACTTGATGATTGGTCTAATGAGGGAAGAGTAGACAGAGATGATTACCTTGCCTTCCTGGATGCAAAACCCTTGGTAATGTGATGTGCCACATAGAAGGGCTTCCTGGCCATAGTGGCAATGTGGTGGTTGAAGGAGAAGTTGCTGTCAACCTGTGTCCCCCAATCTCTTATAATGCCTACAGTGTTCATTGGGCTCCCATTGATGTGGTACTTGCTGGGAAGTGAGTGTTTTACCAAAGGGGATGATGATGCATTTTGTGGTGTTAAGCTTCTGGCCATGGTTTTCACACCACTCCTTTGTCTCAATGAGGCTTTTCTGTAGGATGTCTGCATCACTTGTGGAGTTGATCATGGCTCCCAGCTTGCAGTCCTCTGTGAACGTGGTCAGCCAGAGTTCCTCTGTGTTGGGATGGACTCCTAAGAAGTAGATTCTGGACAGGAGACTACCCAGTGCTGATCCCTGTGGGAATCCACTCGTGACTGCTTACCAGTCTGACTTGAGTTTGCCACTGTCACACTGTGTGTTCTCTGAATCAATTTGTAAGCCACCTACTGATATAGGGGTCGATGCCTAGTTTGATGGGTTTATCAATACTTCCTGACTGAGGAATGGCATCAAAAGCATTGGCCAGATTGAGGTAAGCTGTATGTAGGTAGTGCCTTACCATCATACACAGCCCTGGTGACTCACTCAAAGAAGTCAACCAGGTTGTGCAGGCATGATCTGCCATTCAAAAAGGCAAACTGTGTGGGGTCCAGAGTTAGGAGATTACCCATATCTTTGTCAATCAGGTCCTTAATGATGAGGTCCATACCTGTACATAGTAGACTCATCAGGCTAATGGGCCAATAATGTAAATAATAAACCAGCTCAGCTTCCCAGACACTGCAAACTTTAATATATCAAACGAGCAAAAAAACACATAATAATTCTATACATATGAACAGATAACTTAGCGCTTTCACCCACATACATAGTCAGCCATCATCAGAGTAAAAAACCCTTCATCTTTGTTGCATTTAAAGCTATTAGTTACAAACACATCCCTCTAGGCAATCAACCCCTACCAAAAAACAATTTATAAATTAAAGTCACAGTAAAGCATCACTCCTATGCTTGTTTAAAAGCACTGTTACTTATAACTAGAAAAAATATTGTTCAACTAAAACACAGACATTTTAAAAAAACTATATATAAACATGTTTGTGTAAAAGTAGTAAATACAAATAAATAAAAAATAAAAAATAATAATATAATACTTAACATTCTTCAAACAGATGTAGATTTGTACTTTAAAATACTAGAGACTGAGATGTGATCATTAATGCCTGGAGGTCTAGATGCATCCAGCCTCAACTGCCAGATGCACTCCCTCATCTCAAGTAAAACTTTTAAATCACCTCCTTTGTCATTAAATGGAATTCTGTCTATTACAAAGAACAGAAATCTCTTAAAATTAGGGCAACTCAGACTATGCATATACAAGGCATTGTTAGTTCTTTTGTTCCTGATGTCTCTTAGGTGTTCCAGGATTATGAGCCTTAACTTTCTTGTTGTTTTCCCAACAGAAAGTTGAACAGCTCAAACATGTAGCAATGTACACTACCATCTTAGTATTACAGTTACAGAATTGAGGATACCTAATAGTTTTATAGAAGCCTTGAACCGCCACATAAGGGCCATTGTTGATAAACTTACATATACTACAAACTCCACATTTACTCATTTTGGATCTCTTATATGTCTCAATATTAGGTTCAGCTTCCATCAATTCTTTAAGGTTCCTACCCCTACTATATGTAAAAGTTGGGGTGTTACCTATAATACTTATAGTATCACTATCAAAAGAACTTTGCCAACTATCCTTAATAATTCTAATAATTTGTCCTGCCTGCCCATTATATGGTAAAATCATAGCCCGTTTTTTGTGTTGTGCATGGGACTCTGAAGCCAACTCATTCCCCTCCTGGAATTCCTTTGTTAAACCCCCATGTAAAATAGGTTTAAAGGATGTAGTTCTCTTAGTTTCTATTTCTTTTCTAACTCTGGACAACATTTCTTGTGGATAACCTCTTTCTGTAAACATAGCAGTCAAGCTGGTCAAGTCAATGTTTAGCCGTTCATCCTCACTAATCAGCCTAGATAATCTAACCCTTTGGCCTTTGGCCAAGTTCTTCTTGATATAGTGGGGATGACAACTCTGAAAAATGCAAGAAACTATTAGAATAAGTTTTCTTGAGATATATACTCGAATTTAGGCTTACATCATGCATGTTTTTGTATAACAATATATCCAAATAATTGCAGGTTTCCCCATGTATAGTGTAGGTGAATTTTAAGAATGGGGTAGTGTTGTTAGGAAAATCAACAAATGTATGGATCTCGTCCCTACTCCCTGTCCAAAAAATGAGTATATCATCAAGGTAATGCAAATAAAGCATTACCTGTTTCATATACTCAGTAGGGAAGACCTTCTCCATCTCCCATTCTGCCAGTACCAAGTTGGCATAGATTGGCGCACACCTAGCACCCATGGCAACTCCTGCCACTTGTCTAAATAGTTCACCTTCAAATCCAACAAAATTGTTTGACAGAACCATTTCCATAAGATCTACTATCTCACTATGTTTAACAGTATGGAAACCACTGTATTTGTCCAAACTCCTACTAAACATTTCCAGACCTTGTACCTGAGGAATGATCGAAAAAAGGTTTATAATATCAATTGTCACCAAGAAAAATGGTTCAAAGGTTTGTTTTTGTCTAATAACCTCCAAACAATGCCACAAATAACTCAGGATATGTAGCAAACTTTTAATAATACATTTACAATGAAAATCTACGTCGAAGGCCATTGCTTCTGTTTTGGAGCCTTTTGCTGGCACTATTGGGCGAAAGGGTGGGTCATTCTGATTTTTGTGCATTTTTGAAATTCCAAAAATGGAGGGGGTCACTGGGAATTCAACCATCAAATAATGGTATTCATTAACATCAATGATCCCCTCCATTAACCACTCGTAAAGACGCCAGTCAATTTTAGTGTATGCCATACACATTTTGTTCCTAGCTACTCTGGTATATGTGTTTGTATCACTCAGAAGACTGTACATCTTGTTTGAGTAGTGTGAGGAAATCATATACTGTGTGGGTTACAATGAGTTTTGTAACACCCTTTACACTTCCTCTCACCCTACTTTACAAGCCCTGTTGATGCCATTCATCTTAGAAGTACCTTTGGAGGAGGAGAAACTGTATAAACTCCATGGTGTGTCTGATTACTGCATAACATTAAAGTAGAAATAACTAGATAGGTAGGAGTTCTAATCTCAATGTTGGAAACTGTTTGTGTATGTGAGAATCATATACTATGTGTGTTATACCATTTTGAGGTGTGTATCACCATTACCATCTACACTTCCCATCACCTTAATTTACAAGTCCTGTTGAAGTCATTCACCTTAGAAGTACCTTTGGAGTGGGTGAATTTGTATAAGCTGTGTGCCGCATCTAATAACTGTGTAACACTGTAATAGAAATAAGTAGATAGGCAGCAGTTCTAATCTCAATGCTAACAACTGTTTATGTGTGAGTTATACCATTTTGAGTTGTGTACCACCCTTTACACTTCCCCCTCCCTAGTTTACAAGTCCTGTTGATGCTATTCACCTCCTGTTGATGCTATTCACCTTAGAAGTACCTTTGGAATAAATGAAATTGCATACGTTCCATGGCACGTCTGATACGTGTGTTACACTATAGTAGAAATAACCAGATAGGTAGGGATTCTAATTTTACTACTGGCAGCTGTGTGTGTGTGTGTGTGTGTGTGTGTGTGTGTGTGTGTGTGTGTGTGTGTGTGTGTGTGTGTGTGTGTGTCTTTGGGGGAAGATCATATCTTGTTTGGCTGATACCATTTTGATTTGTGTACCATCCATGCCTGTTTGTCACCTCCCAATGGCATTAGTTTATACGGCATGGTAATGACATCTGCCTCACATGCAGCATGTTAAACCATTGTGCACACCATACCAGTCCTCTGTACATATATCTATGGAATATCTAGATGTTTACAACCTATATGTGGTCTATGTCTCTTAACAATCCCCATGTATGTGATATTGTTGTCAAATTAGCCACAGTGAGTGTAGTGATATGCATGCCACTATCAGGCATCATACCTGACTGAAACATCATGCTGATAAAATGTCTACTACACTATCACTTATCCAGGCTTGTAGGAGCAATACACGACTTCACATCCTTTTTCTGGTAGATTATCTCACCATCCTTGAAGGCATTCAGAGCATTACGTGTTGTAAGAGGTAGTGTGCTATGTCTCATGCATATAACCTATGTGGGGCATGTCATGTGTATGTAGTAGTACAGTACATCAAGGTGGACATGTAGGTTTACTAATCTGTCTATTGCCAACTGTGTCTATGTTCACATCCCCTGTGTCAGTCCTTACTGTGTGTATGCAAAGGATATACTATTTTGTCTCCCTATACCACAAACCTGTCATATACAGTATCATGGATGCCGTCATCAACTGCATTAGGGTTGATTGTATGGGAAAGAAATGCCAGGGCCAACAGGTGTTGACTGGTGAATCTATTGGAGTTATTGTAATGGCTATGCTTGTGAGGGATCTCCTGACAGTACTGCAGTAACCTGTTCTGTATGTATGAGCCTGAGGTACTACACAACACTGAGTTGACATGTTTAAAGGCTACCTGTCTGTGACAAGGAGTATGAATGCAAGGTCATACTGTCTGACAGCAGTGTCCCTCACACACTGTTGCATGCATAAACACCTGGTACATGTACATATAAAGCTGTACCTTGCCTATGTCATGGTTGGTGTATTCCCACTCTGCCATACTTCCTCTTGGGAATATAACAGCAATAATGCATCCTGGCTAATAAGGTACATATTCCTGTATGTGCACCCATAACAAATGCAAGCAGACAGCACCATACATAGTATTACATAGCAACACTGTACTATATTCACCCTGTGCATCAGACCCATATAAGCATGTCCCTGCATCAATGGTATGGATTACACAGGGATGTGGCATAGGTATCATCATATGTAGGGGGTGTGTTGTGGGTTTGCCAGAGGCCAAGGCTGGGCCATACGGTTGACATCATGTGTGTGTGTTTGAAGTGGTATCCAATAGATGGGTTGTGCAGAAATGCTGTGTGTGTCTGGAGTTAACCTGCCTGTGATACAGATGTGTGTGTGCGTGTATGTATGCACACAGTCATGCCATGTGGTTGCCCAACACAGGGGTACATTGGACAGCTGTGCACCTTACATGGCAGGGTGTCCAGTTCACTATCTTCAGCTCCAGATATGGGAACTGGTCCTGACAGGGGTATCAGTGGAACCACCAGCCCCAAGGCCAGATGCAGTACTGGTTCCTGATGGGGACTGCTGTCTGCTGGATCCATGTCCCTAACAGAACCAGACAGGACCACATGCCCATGGTGTGATGTGGACAGCAACCCCACCCCTTCAGTAGTGCTGTTGTCACTGCCACTACTGGAGTGTGAAGGTGCATGGCCACATCGACTCTCAGCATTTGTTGGTGCTGACCTACATTCACGTGGCCAATGCGCATCTCACACTACACACTCTAGCACAGACATGCCACGGTCGAGGATTACCAAGGTCTCACCCCAACATCTATTCATGACCTCAGTATTTTGATGTGTGGCCTCAATGAGGTCATGTATGCTGCCACATAAATCAGGAAGAGTTGCATCCACCACCCTGAGTATTTGTCTGGCATGGCATTCACTATGTGCCTGTTCATCCATGACAGTCCAAAACATGTGTCTGGTGACTCCTGCTGTGGCACTTGCGCCAGCAGCTTGAGAAGCAGCAGTCCTCCTATGAGAACCCATGTCCATCCGACAGTGTGGGACCTCACCTGCACTCTGGCTATGGACACTGTCACACCTGCCATAGTCAGTACACTAACCTGTTCAATGCCACCACCTGCCAAGTGTACATCATTTGTGGCTACTGGTGATGGGGTATGTGTGGGTATTGTCACTGTGTGCGGAGATGGTGTGGACAAGAGTGGGATGCCAACCAATGGCACAGATTCAGCCCTTGACAACCCCACCTCTACCTCACTATTCCTATCATCATCGTCAGAGTTTGCAGAGAAAATGACATCAGTTTCCAAACAGGAGGGAACCCAAACCCCATTGTCACCTGTGTGGGGAAGGCAACATATGTACATTAATACTTGCAACACACACACACACACACACACACACACACACACACACACACACACACACAGTTACCCAAATGGTGACATGCATGACACACTGCCCTCAACATCATGCATTTGCAGCCAGTTTTACTGCATGTAATTAACAATATGGAGCTCTGGGGTACATGATTAGTGTTAGTAGGTGCCGGCCCTTCCCAAGCACAGACTGCACCCATGTACACTTCATTGCTGTTCACCTGTATAACACAGTGGCAAGTTCTACAGAACATACTTTACAACTGTGCAGATCCTCGCAGGATGTGCAGATGTCTGGCTAATAAGTTTGCTCAGTTTCTCACAGCCCCTGTGTTATTATGATACATAACTGGAATGATCTGAGGAGTGACATTACTGATTAATGACATAAATTTTACTGTCAGACCTTTAAACCAGCAGTAAATGCATGGTCACACAATTCCTCTTACTCCACCAACCTTCTAAGCTCACAGTGGATATGAGTATAAACAACCCTGTTAACATGCCATGTTCTTGTAATATATGAGATGACACTACAATAATGCATTCAAATATGTTACCCACCTTTCATGTGATGTATGACCTGTGCAATCCAATCGATAAACAAACAAATGTGTTATATGTAAAATATAATGACTGCAATATCTACAATATAGTGGTATTAAAAAGATACTTTGTTGAAGCACCTTGGAAGTGACTTACAGCATTCACTCTTCTTGTGAAGGTGTCTATCAGCATGGCACATCTTGACTTGGCATTAATTGGCCACTCTTACATGCAAAGCTCAACCAACTCTGTCAGATTGCAAGGGCTGCCCATGTGCACAACTCTCATCAGGTCACACTGGGGTATGTCTATCTGGTGCAGGTCTAGACTCTGGCTGGGCCAATCCATGACCATTAGTGTGTTCAGGTGGAGCCTTTCTTAGGTAGCTTTGGGTGTATGCTTTGGGTCTTTGTCATGTTGAAGGCTGACACCCCTCCCCATCCTCAGCATTCTTGCAGATGTCTGATGGGTTTTGGCCAGACATGGATGTTGTTTGGAACTGTTCATAATTCACACCACCATGACTACAGGGCCAGTTCTGGTTTTGGAACAGCATCCTCACAGCAGGCCACTGCCACCCGCATGATTCACCATGGGGATGTTGGTGTTCAGGTTAAGAGGGGTGTTGCTTGTGAACCACACATACCTTTTGGTATTGTAGCTATGAGGTCAATCTATAGTCTCATTACACCATAACACATTTTCACATATACCTTTGAGAGACTTTATGTGCTGTTATGTAAATTGTATCCAACCCTGGATATTTTTTGGTGTGGGGAGATGCTTCCAACTTCTGACCATACCCCATAAGCCAGATGTATGCAGAATACTGGAGAGTGTTCTCACATGTAGTACACAACACCAGTCTTTGCAAGAGACTCCTGCAATTTCCTCACTGTTGCTGTATGTCTCCTGGCAGTCTCCATGATCAGGTTTTGCCAAGTTTTGTCATCATTTTTGAAGGGACATCAGGTTCTATTCTACAACACTGTTGTCCCATATTCAATCCACATTTTTACAATTGTCTCCACGGTGTTCCATGGTGTATGCAATGCTGTGATAATGTTGTTGTACCCTACTCTTGACTGATACCTTTCAAATATGAGATCCCTTTGCTGCTTTGTAAGCTGTTTTCAAGCCATGGTTGTTGCTGTTGCAGGCAACTGAGCAAATGTTATGAATATCCTACTTGGACAGCAGGCTGTTATTTGGTGTTACTCAGAGTGCCTTTACTTAATGGCAGGTGTGTACCCAAGCAGACTGAATGCTGTCAGTAAATCACAAGCTGCTGCAATAAATATTATTTTAAGGGTGTGCACACATATGCATCCAACTTATTGTAAGGTTTTTATACTCCATATTTAGTGCGCAACAGATTGATTGGTTTTACAACTGAATTGCTCATGTCATAAGTCACATTACAGGTTAGAAAAGGTGTGGACTGACATATTGTGGTCTCAGTTTGTATATATATACATATATATATATATATATATATATATATATATATATATATATATATATCACAGAAACCTGGCATCTTCACAGGTGTGTCTACACTGTTTATATCCACTGTATTAGAGCAATGTTTCACACATGTCCCTACCTTAGGCTGTTTGTCCCCATTTTGTTGGTCTCTGTCCAGAAGTCTTGCAGTGACTATTTGTGAGGTATACTACAGGGATGTAACATTCTCTTCAGATGGGCCCCTGTGGTGACCACTGTGATACAATGCAGTTAACCCCACCAGAAGTGAACATGCATATAAAGCAATATGGCCATGACTGACAGTTTTGTACATGGTACATTGGATGGCCTTCACATGCCTAGGGTATTGGCAAACCACAACAGAACAATTCCATATTCACCGGCTTCAGGCTGCTGCCCCACATGCAGACCAGATGGAGCTAAGTAGTTGTGGGAAAGAAATATTGTCAGCAGACTCACATATGGCATTGGTACAGGATGGCTGCAGCATATCTGCACATTTACAGTACAACTACATAATCTGCTGTCATTCACCATAGAGGTGCACTTCTGTGCATTAGAAAACCCCATCCAGAACTGCAATCTGACCTGACACATGCATGTAGATATGCTACAAATACAAGTAGGTCTGTTACACTAGTCTAGTAGTCTCCACTGGGGCCTTATCTGCACACTACTCATCCATTGTCTGGGTGTCACCCACCTCCAGCATGTGGGTGGTCTGTACCCTGATGTTGTACTGGGATGGGTGTCCCAATGTTGCCGAGGAGCTCCTCGGTGGGTGCCACTGGGGGGTCCATGGCTGGGCCCCCACCTGTGGATTTGTGTTCCTGGCCACTGCAGCAGCCCTTTGATGGGCATGGCATATGAGGTCATTTACACAATGCTAGGCAATATGTACCTGCTCACTGGTGATGAGTGGAGGGGTGGGAGTGCTGTGCATAATCCACCTATAGTGATGCTGAGCCAGGGAGTGATGTTTGCCATACACCTATCTGCTGCAGGTTGGCTATAGCTATGTTGTGTGTATGTGGTTTGATTGACCATAATTACATAGTGGGTTGGTTTGTTTCCTCTGAGATAGCAGACATATGTGAAGATGGCCTTGTTATTGTCCTTGGTGGATGTGTCCAATTTGTACTCATAGTTAGCCTTACAGTACTCCACCTGTGACCTTATATGCTTGATCAAACAAAGGCTGACCTGATGCCAAATTAGTGCCAGCTCCTAATTTACCTTGTACAGCCAATATTGGGACCAAGTCTGCGGTTTGTGTACTGCTGCTGTCCAGAAAAAGGGATTACTCTACTTTGGTGGAGGTAGGCTTTATGAGTAAGGTATTGCAGAGTCCATACAGCTATGTTGGTGTTCATATAGCTGTTTGTAGTAGGCATGGACACACAGTCATAACACAGATGGACACCTCTCCAATTTCAAACAGATAATCATGCTTATTGTAGTACCCATGGCTTTGTCAGGGCAATGCAACAACCAGTAGCTGTAGAAATGTCACTCTGTTGGATGCACAGTAACTAAGATTACAGATGTGTACAACATGTACAACTTATTTAACTGACATTTTATATGGCACACTGTATTCGCACTCTTGCTGTCCAGTCATCCCTCTCAACCTGGTAGAGCAGGATTTCTGTAGGATGCCACACATACATGGGGGGCAATGGGACACATTTAGTGACACTGTCTTAATATTGCTGTGACACACTTGAGTCATTCAATAGCACAATAGCCTTTGCGTTGACAGACATACCCTGGAGGATGTCCAACACTCTTATGGCAGGAAGAGAGGAGAAAGGCTAGGAGTGTGGTAGCGAGGGTAAGAACTTTTAATGTTGGCAGTATGACTGGTATAGAGACAGAGCTAGCTGATATGATGGCCAGAGGAAGGTGGATATATTGTGTGTGCAAGAGACCAGATGGAAGGCAAGTACGGCTAGGTGTATCAGAGCAAGGTCACAATTGTGCTATCTGGGTGTGAATGAGAGGGGAAAGGGGTTGGGGTTATCCTGATGGAATAGTATGCCAAGGGTGTTTTTGGAGGATGACATGAGTGTCTGGTAAAGTAATGTTTATGAATCTGGAAATGGATGGTGTAATGATGAATGTGTTAGAGCATTTACTATGCAAGTTGCTTGTGCAGTGGGTGAGAAAGAGAAATGTGAAGTCAGTTGGATGACGTGGTGATGACTGTACCCAAGGGTGAGAGAGTGGCAACTGCAGCAGATTTCAATGGCCATGTTGGTGAAGGGAAAGGAGGGGATGAGGAAGGGATGGGTATGTATGGTGTTAAGCAAAGGAATGCAGACGGTGAGATGGTAGTGGATTTTGCAAAAAGGATGGACATGGCTGTGGTGAATACATACTATAACAAGAGGGAGGAGCATAGGGTGACATACAAGAGTGGAGGGAATTGCACACAAGTGGAATATATATCCTATATAGGAGGACCTGTTTGAAGGAGATTGGAGACTGTAATGTGGTGACAGGGAACAATGTAGTTAGGCAGCAGAGACTGTTGGCCTGTAAGATGACATTGATGATCAAGAAGAGGAAGAGTGTGAGGGCAGCACCAAGGATCAAATGATGGGAAGTGGAAAAGGGTGACTGCGACATGGAATTCAGGGAAGAGTTAAGACAGGCACTGGGTGACAGTGACAATTTAACAAATATCTGGGTAAGTACAGCAGAACTAGTAAGGGAGATGGCTAAAAAGGTGCTTGGTGTGAAATGTGGATAGAGGAAGGAGTACAAGGACACCTGGTGGTGGACTGAAGAAGTACAGGACAGTATACAGAGAAAGAGGTTGGGGATGAAGGAATGGGATTGTTGGACAGATGTGGAAAGTAGATAGGAGTATAAGGAGATGTGGTGCATGGTAAAGAGAGAGGTGGCAAAGGCTAAGGGTGAGGCATATGATGACTTGTGTGACAGGTTGGACACTAAGGAGGGATGAAAGGACTTGTACTGGTTGGCTAGAGAAAGGGACTGAGCCTGGAAAGATTTGCAGCAGATAAGGGTGATAAAGGATAATGAGGGAAACATACTCAGAAGTGAGGAGAGTATGTTGAGCAGATGGACAGAGTACCTTGAGAGGCTGATGAATGGAGAGAATGATAGAGAGATGATTGGACGATGTGGGTATGGTGAATCAGGAAGTGCAATGGCTCATCAAGGAAGAAGTAAGGATCGCTATGAAGAAGATGAATACTGGAAAGCCTGTTGGTCCACATAACATACCTGTGGTAGCATGAAGGTGTTTATGGGAAATGGCAATGGTGTTTTTCACCAGATTGTTTAATGATATCTTCAAAAGTGAGAGGTTGCATGTGGAGTGGAGCAAAAGTGTTTGAGTACCATTTTAGGAATAAGATTGATGTGCAGAGATGTAGTAACTACAGAGGGATAACATTAATTAGTCACAGTGTGAAGTCATGGGAAAGAGCAGTGGAAGCTAGGTTAAGCAGGGTGGTGATGAGTAGTGCTCAGCCATATGTTGTCATGCCAGGTAAAAGGACTACAGATGTGATGTTTTCTCTGAGAGTGCTGGTGGAGTAGTACAGAGAAGGTCAGTAGTTGCTTTGTGTCTTTCTGGACATAGTGAAAGCATATGACAGGGTGCCTATTGAGGAGTTATGAGTGACAGAGATACATGTAAGACTGGTACAGGATATGTACAAGGGTGGTGTGACATCAGTGAGGTCTGCGGCAGGAGTGACAGATGTGTTTAAGGTGGAGGTGGTATGACATCAGGGATCAGCTGTGTGCCCTTTCTTATTTGCAATGGCAATGGACAGGTTGACAGACAACATTATATAGGAGTCCCCGTTGACTATAATGTTTGCAGATGACATTGTGATCTGTACTGAGAATAGGGTACAGATGTAGGAGACCCTGTAGATGTGGAGATATGCTCTAGAGAGGAGAGGAATGAAGGTCAGCAGGACTATGACAGATATCTGTGTGTAAATGAGGGGTGGGTAGTGGAATGTTGAGGATGCAGGTAGTAGAGTTGGCAAAGATGGATGAATAAAAATGATTGGGATCAACATTTCAGAGTAATGATGGCTGTGGAGGACAGGTGAGAATGAGAGAACAGGATAGATGGAGAGGGTGGAGAAGAGTGTCAGTACTGATTTGTGACAGACGAGTTCCAGTAAAAGTGAAAGGAAAGGTCTTCAATAGGGTAGTGAGACCAGCTATGTTATATGGGTTGGAGACAGTGTCATCGACAGAATGGCAGGTTTCAGGGTTGGACATGGCAGAGTTACAGATGTTAGGATTTGCACTGGTTGTGACGAGGGTGGACAGGATTAGCAATGTGTATATGACAGGGTCAACCCATGTGGGACAGTTTTGAGACAAAGCCAGAGAGGCAAGATTCCATCAGTTTAGACATGTGCTGCAGAGGCATGTTGAGTATATTGGGAAAAGGATGGTAAGGATGATGCTGCCAGGTGAGAGGAAAAGAAGAAGGCCTCAGATAAGGTTCCTGGATGTGGTAAGAGTGGACATGCAGGTGGTTGGTGTGAAAGAGCAGGATGCAGAGGACAGGCAGAAATGGCAACAGATGATCCACTTTGGCGACCCATAATGGGAACAGGCAGAAGAGAAGGCAATGTGGTAATGTCAGTCTTCACAGATTTGCCAATGATCTGCTAGACATAACACAACTGTATGAGTAAAGGACTACAAACATGAGGCACACATATGGTCAGTGTGCATAACACTGAGCAGTTTAATGGTATGAGCTCAGTATATCACATGCAGTTCAACACTCACATGTGCAATAATACTTTACTATGCAAAGACCATGTACAGGTCTCTCACATTTCTGAGACAACCAAGTATATCATAGTTGTATTCACAAGTAATATATGGATATGTACAACATCCCAGTAGCTGGCCTAGCATTGTCACAGTCAATATTGTTCAACACACACTGCAGTAGTAGTCATATGTGAGACATCCTTTCCTGGGGTGACTCAGGGGCCTGACCTATGATCTATGTCACTGTAGACAGACCCAGATGCTATGGCCATAGGTTCTGATCAGCAATATATCAGTAGGGCAAGTCTTGTTGAGACATATATGCTAGAGTTCCTGTTTCCCCTTCTTACATACCTCCTACTGTAGTCCATTTCATGCTTACTTGTTTGACATACTTGTTTGTTTTTGTCAAGTGTAAGTGGTTATGTCCTGCATGGCTTTTATTTTTCTTTTCACTGTTTCTCTCTCTCTCTCTCTCTCTCTCTCTTTCTCAAGGGTGTAGGGTGTACATCTGTTTTGCATAGGCAGCAGCTTGCCTTTTGTAGGTAATTCTCATGTACAGCTAATGGCCTGTGCTCCAAATGGTGTCCCCCACTTGATAATTGCAGCCGATGGCATGGCAGCACACTCCTGTCATTGAGTATGTCATGTGAGCATTGGCCTTTTTCCTTGCTAGGGAGGAGGACTTCATGGAGGTGTGTAAACAACAACATCACAGAGGGTATTTGGAAATACCTCTTACAACCAAATCTGTGGAGACAGCCCAACAGACTGGGGAAGATGTTCCAGACATAGGGACAGAATATAAATATTGCTGTTATACATTTGGATTAATGCTAGTCTAACAGGGTTTGTGTGGGCACGGAGTCCCTGGGTGATTTTAACTCTGACAGTGTTATGTGTTTGCCATAACTCTCACCTGTAGGGTTATCCGCAGAATGACCAGAATTTGGACTTCTATGTTTAGTGTGTTCCTCAGATATTTTTTGCCTTTGGAAAATCAGTAGCATACTCTGGGGATTGCAGTCAGTAACTGCTAACATCCATTTGTGTTTCTGACCTCATATCCCTCAGAAAAGATATGTTACAACTAATCCTGTAACAACAGAAACATTCTCAGTTTATAGCATCGATATTTCAAATGTGCCCCTGTTGTTGGGCCTCTGTCTCACAATTATGTCAGGCTTTGTCCAGATGTCATGCAGTAAGAGGTTGATAGGTATGGTATATGATTATTTATTGCCTACATTCCTGACATTATCCCAGTGATGTATCAGACTGCCAGATGTGTTATGTGGAAGAGGCCTTATATATGAGGGGAAAGCCTGGACATTCTGTGGGACTCTGTACAGTTGAGAGGTCTGTGTATTTCTGGCAATTGTTGACAGACTGTTCGGATTGTGTAGCAGTGTGTTGTGTCAATGTTATTTTGCCTGTGTAGGGAGGGGTGTTGATGTATGTGTTATGGCTCCTTTTCTATCTGCCTGTGCATGATGCTCCTGCTTCTGGTGGTCTATCAGCTGTATATGTTTGAAGGAGCAGACTGAGACATGTCCCATACCACAGTCAGACATCATACTACACTGTGAATTGGGCCAGTATATATGGGGGTAGTGGTTGAGTGGAAAACATGTTGAGATATTTTTGTTCACACAGTCCTTATACTGTACTATTCCTTTGGCTTACTGGTATGTCACTGTGACTGTGGTTGAACTGGTTGTGGGTATGCACTTTCACACTGGTGTCTGCTTTTTAGTGCCGTGAAATCCCTGTAGTGCCTGATATACTTGCCAGTGCATGTATAATTCTCTCTAGCAGATTTGGGTTAGTATTGTGTCAGTCTGACTGTAGTTTGGACAGTGCTTGGTGACATGCAGAGCATGTAGTTTCCATAATGTGATGTTATGTCTAGATATTTGTAAGAATGTAGTGTTGCCTGGCCCCCGTAAGTGTTGTGCATTTCTGACACATCAGTGGGCTGACGGGAGGATTACAGTCAATAACTAGTTGGAAGTAATTGAGTATTGGACTTGTGCCATTTCAGTCAATATATGTTAGGACAGACTTGAGGGTGTTACTGCAGCAACTGTGTCAGCTTATCTACTCCAGTATTTCAGATATGTCTCTATTTCCATGGCTTTCTCCTCCCACTTTGTCAGGCTTAGCCCAAGTTCATTGCACTAAGGGGTTATGAGCCTACCTTGGGACTCTCTGGATTGTTGCAGTATTTCCATGTTTATTGCTCATATTTTTGGTCTGTTCCACAAATGCATGTTTTTCATATCCCTGATAAATCACTGTGAGGACCTGAGGATTTTTGACAGTAAATGAGGGCATACGTTTCAGTTTCAGAACTCACATCCTTCAGAACATGTATGCTGAAACAAACCCTGTCACTCTGGCAACATTCTACATTTATAAGAGCGATATTTGACTTATGTCTCTAGTTTGGTCCCATTGTCCCCCAGGTAGGTATGGTTCTGTGGTATGACTCCATTACATGTTATGAGTACAGATATATATATATATATATATATATATATATATATATATATATATATATATATATATATATACATGGAGAAAGATATATATTTATTTATTTATTTTACATTTGTTAACCGGGATAGTCTGACTGGACAAGGCCCATTTACAGCGGAAGCCAAGGGCGAAAAGCTCCACAAGTAAATTAACATATACTATAGTACAGTTTAACATACAATACAAGAAACAAAGCAGAATGACATACAAAGTATCAAGAAAGAAAAAATCTTTCAAATATATGCATTAACAAAGAAATCTAGAGTTGACTTTTCATGCTTACTAACTGTGGTTTATCTACAGAAGGTAAGATTAAAAGAAAACTAAGGAAAGCGGGAAAAAGCAGAGATAATTATGTAATACAATGACAATTCCAGTTCTTAATAATATATGATTTGAGTGAGTTTTTAAACTGCAAGGTACTTGAGGCAGATGTAAAAGAGGTGGGAAGATTGTGGTGTGAGAGAACAGAGCTTTCTCTGCAGTGTTATTAGCCCTAGAGAGAGAGAGATATTTGCCAGCAGAGCAAAGAGGGCAACTGGTAGATTAGTAAGAGAGTAGTTGATTTATTGCAGGAGTTTTGTCAGGGTCTCTTAGGATGTTAAAAGCAATAACAAGTTGATGGTAGTTAAGTAATTGTGGAAGTTCTAACCATTTCAAGTTTCTTAGTACCTGACAATGATGTGTTCTAAAAGCGGAGTTGTTATAAAACCTGGCAATTTTATTGTAGCACAACTCAAGTTTTTCAAGATAAGTTTTTCCTAGTATGGGTCAGGCATGCATACATAAGAGTGGACAGTAGGTGAGTTTGGGCAAGGGTAATCTGTGCCTTATCTGTAAGGAATTGTTTGTGTCTACAGAGAGTTTCTCATTCTTTTGTGCACCTCTTTGATGGTTTGAGCAATGTGTACATTGAAGAAAAGATTTGTGTCTATTTCTACACTGAGGAGTTTAGTATGGGAAGTTGGAGAGATGACAGTGCCATTTTTAGAATCAATGGAGAAGGTGAGGGGGAGGGTTTACATTTATTAGGGGTAAACAGTAACTGTTTAGTCTTTTTGGGGTTTAGAATAAGTTGGATGTTGGTAATTGAACTTTCAACAGAGCTTAAGGATTCTTGGGTGAGCTTTTGTAAGGTGGTAAGAGATGAGGCCGAGCAGATAAGTGTTGAGTCATCTGCATACTGTATAAGTGAGGCCTGTTGGGTGGAAGTATGTAGGTTATTTGTAAAAATAGAGAAAAGAAGTGGGCCTGATATTGAGCCCTGTGGTACACCTATGGTAGTTGGAAGTAGGGGAGATAGCGTACCTTGCCATTGGACAGGTAGTTTTTGAACCAGGAGATAGTAGTAGGTTCAAAGGATTGGGATGCTATATAATTTAATAGTACTGGGTGTGAGACCATGTCAAAAGCTTTGGATGGGTCTAAAAAGATAGTGGATTCATAATTGTTCTCATTTCTAAATTGGTTAACCAGATTAGTAAAGGAAAGGAGAGCAGTGGTTGTGCTGTGTTTTGGGCGAAAGCCATGCTGTGTGGGAGAGAGGAGGTTGTATTTGATAAGGAATTGCATAACTTGGGAGTTAATACACTTTTCAAGAAGTTTAGATAAGGGAGACAGAATGGCTATGGGGCAATAATTAGGCAAGTCATAGGAATTGCCACCTTTGTGGAGGGGAATGATATAAGAAACTTTCCAGAGTTGAGGGATATATGCTTCCTGAATAGATTGGTTAATCATTACTGAAACATGGTAAGATAAGGATTTTTAAGAAGTAGGAGGATATGTTATCGGCTGCAAAGGTGGTAGGTTTAAGCTTTAGGAGGAGTTTTTTAATTGTGTAGGTGGGAACTGGTGAGAAATTAAAAGAAGGCATGTTATTTGGACTTTTGGTAGAGGTGAATTAGGGGCTGTTTGTGGATAATTCCCCTGATACTGACTGGATAGAGTCTATAAAGTGATGATTGAATTGGGAAGCAATCTCACTGCTATTATTAGAGGAGGTGGGAGTGGGAATAGTCGTTTTGCCAGGTTTTAATAGGGAGTTGATGGCTTGCCAACATTTTTGTGGGTCTTTTGAGTGTTTATTTTGGGTACCTAGGAAGTAATTCTGCTTATCGGGATTTGTTTGCTTTTTGGCCTAATTCCTAAGTTGTTGGTAGTTTTGCTTAGTTTGGATAGTGTTGTCCTTTTTCCATTGTTTTCAGGCTTTGTCTCTAGACTTTAGTAGGGCTCTTGTGTCCCTAGTTAGCCATGGTACATAGTTTGCTTTAGCCCTAATTTTTCTGATGGGAGCGACTGTATTGAGAGCATTGATAAATGTTCTGTTAAAGTAATCAACTGCTTGGTCCAATCCTAGAGTTTGTAGTGGTTCCCAGTTACATTGTTTTAGTATAGTGTTTAGTTCTTGTGGGTTTAGTTTGCGGTCATCTCTGATTTGTCTATATACTATAGGTTTGGGCATGTTGATAAGTTTCCTTAGGAGAAAGGTCAGGTGGTGGTCACTAAGACCATCTGGTACATAGGCTGCTTTGTAGTTTTGTTTGGGGTAATTCACTAGTCTCCAGTCAAGAATAGATTGTCTGTGGTATTTTTTATCTACTCTAGTAGGTTCATTAATAAGCTGAGCAAATCCAAATAGATTAATGTAGTTGGTGGGGTTCATAGAGTTACAGGCTAACTAGTCAGTATTTAGATCACCTAGTAGGATAGTTGCTTGTGGAAGGTTGTCTCTAGCCCACTGAAGGGTTTTCTCAATTATGGGGGAGTTATTTCCTGGAGATACGTAGCTGCAAAGAATGTTAATTTTTTTTGTATTGTTTATAGCCAGTACTGAGCCTAAGGTTTCATCATTATGATGTTTTGGGAGAGAGGTTTGTAGAGTTCTGAGGTCGAGTGTATTTTTAAAAAGTATTGTGACTCCGCCTCCCTTCCTGCCTGTTCTATCTAGTCTTAAGAAGTTGTATCCTGGAGGGAGAATGTCTTCATTTTGGAAGCTAGGTTTCAGCCATGTTTCAGTTATGGCAAGTAGGTCTGGGGAGTATTGGGTTATGAATGCATGTAAGTCAGGGAGTTTATTGGAGATACTCCTGATATTTAGATTAATAATTAGTAGATTGGATTTCTGTTTGTTAGAAAGTATGGTGGGGCATGGTCCTGGGTTTGGATGTATGTCCCCTAAAATGAGTAGTCTTTTGCTAAGCATTATGATTTGTCTGATTGTGTGTGATATTTCTATGAACAATTTGCATAGTATTTTTCTAGTATAAGATCATGGTAGGCAGATCTTATGTATGTCCAGTATGGAACTGTCTTTAAATTGTGTGGAACAGATAGGGAAATGTGTGTGTGAGATTTTACTTGTGAGATAGTATGTGTTATGTGGTAGAAAGTGTTGTGAAGTAGTATATTGGTATGAAGTGATGTGATGAAAGCAAGAAAAGTAAGAACTGTTAAGAGAAAATATAGTATGACTTGCATTTTAATGTGGGAGTGGTTTTTGATTATTTGTACTATTTAGGTGTAAGAATAGGGGCAGTTGAAGAGGTGTGGATGTTTACTGTTGTGTGTACTTATTTGGGAGTTAATTAGTTAGGGAGTGTGGTAGTTAGGATCAGGTAGCTAATAAGTGTGGGGGTGGTCAGGTGATTTGGGCTTAGAAATAAATGTAGGTGTAGTGGGGCAGGTGAGAAATGGGTGCAGGGTAGGGGAATGCAGTGGAGCCTAACCAGACCTCAAGACTGCAGAGACAATCTGAATGTGCTATTCAGGACAGAACAGGCATTTAGCATAAGTAGGGTAAGAGTACAAATAAAGAGCTCCTTACACTATTCTTTTTCAATTTCCTGTTACTTTGTAACTTCTAACTGCTGGTTCAATTTCTTGTTACTTTGTAACTTATAACTGCTGAAATTTACAGGGAGGCCTACTACATTAATTGCCAGTGCTGCTGGTTCCCAAGTGGGATACTACCGCATTTGTATGCTATTTAGACAGGATACATAACAAAAATATTATAAACCAAGTAAAAGGAGCACCGGAGACCATGTAGTTCAAGCACAAACAGTTTATTAGCAAATCCACACCACGGACATAACACCAAAACACATTAATGTTCCACAATCCCTTATACGTTTTCGTCACCAAATAACTTCATCAGATGAGATACTGAGAACACATTAGGCATTAATAAATAGCTATCCTAATTAAAATGAACCAATCATGTACTGAATAAAGGTGCAATCATTTTAAATAGTGAAAAAATACTGAATATCTTAAATCACAAAATGCATAAATAAAAACGTCAGAAACTTTAAAATTCTTTAAAAACAGGTTTCATTAAATAAGAATTATAAAATAAGTATATATATATATATATATATATATATATATATATATATATATATATATATATATATATTTAAAATGTATTTAAAATTGAATGAACCATCCTACATCCTCTAGTGGATAACAATGGGTATATACCAATTTAAACAACTTGAATTGATTGTTGTTGAGGTTACTATAGTTTTGCAGCCCTCAATTTAAGGACTGGTTTGATGGATAACATATCATTCAAACCTGGACTGGTGCATGCATTCAAAGTTATTTGCCAGTGCAGTTCTCTATATTTGATCATATTTCCCAGGGGCCACCTCTGGGGTCAATGGGGACCACTTCAATAACAAAAAATTGATAACTTGCTTGTGGGCAAGATAGAAGATGTCTATATAGAGCATTACTTTCATTCTTTTTCCTTATCTCATATAAATGCTCATATATCCTCTGTCTAAATTTTCTTTTCATCTTGCCTACATAAAATGAACCACAGGTCCCACAAGTAACAATATATATTACCCCAGTTGTATCACAATTTGCATAGATTTGTTTAGAATTTATTTAGAATTAATAGTTAGTTAATTAATTAATTAGTTAATAATTAATTAGTTATTTGGTGATGAAAATGCATCAGGAATTATGGAGCGTTAATGTGTTTTGGTGTTATGTTCGTGGTGTGGATTTGCTAATAAACTGTTCGTACTTGAACTATGTGGTCTCCAGTGCTCCTTTTATTTGGTTTACAGTACTGTGATTGGAGCATTGTGCCATATTCGCTTTTTGGATATAACAAAATATTAACCTTGTTTCCTGTTTTGTAACAGTAAAAACATTAATATATATGTATTTATTTATTTTACATTTGTTGACCGGGCTGGTCTAACTGGTTATATGTCCATTTTTAGTAGAGGTCCGGGGAGAAAAGCTCCAAGCATAGGTAGTGACATATCATATATTACATGCAAATAGCAAACAGAAATATAAAGTATTTTTTTTTTTTTACAGATGTACAGACATTATAATTTATATCTAGTACAGTGGATGATAACATATTTAGAGTAAGAATACTCTTATCAAGTACTAAGAAGGAAATCTTGTTAAATACTAGTTAGAGGCAAAGTTACTGGTTAACCCAGGTAAATGTAATAGAACAACAGAGCAGAAAAGTCTAGGGAGAGTAAGATGGGGATTTAGATATTAGTCAGGGTTAGAGCAGGGACATAGCCAGTGTGTAATAAGGTATTTTTAAGGTATTTTTTGAAAAGCAGTGTGGGAGAAAGAGATGTGAGTTCCCTTGGAAGCAGGTTCCAGTTTCTTCCCACTGTGTTAGTGAATAGTGAGTCCCTTGCCTGGTTGTTTGATTTAATCAAATTTAATCAATGATATATATATATATATATATATATATATATATATATATATATATATATACATATATATATATATATGTTTTCTTTATATATATATATATATATATATATATATATATATATATATATGTGTGTGTGTGTGTGTGTATTGTATATGTATATCACTATTTATATTATGTATGTATTTGTCCATATGAATGCATCTACATACACATGTAAATGTGTAAAATACAAAACCTGACTGATTCTACAAAATCTTTTCCCTACTGTTGAATGAGCATATGTTGGAAAAAGCATCAGTGATTTCTACAGCTCAAATGGTGTTGTGGTACATTGCTCTTACCATGGTTTATAGGCCCTGGGTTCAAGACATGACAGGGCTGGAAATTGTGTTGCACTTACACCTGCACTAGTTCTTTAAAACAAAAAGAGAAAGGGGTGATAGGAAAGTGGTGGAAAAGGGGCATGCATTGGGAGGAACAATGTAACAGATAGCTATGGATGTGCAGGATGGGTGTGGGGAGGGTCCATATCTGTCCATTTCTTATACAGCAACAACTGTGCATTTCTACAGAATTTGGAGGTGAATTTGGACACTCAAACCTCAGAGGGAGGGGCAAGTACAACAGAAATGTGTTGTTAAACCTGCTGAGCATTGCTAACCATTGCTCACAGTTCATTCTTATAATATACCACACTAATGACTTCATTTAATAAGTGTATATGATTTCCATTACATGACATGGCTGTATGTGCTTTCATTACAGTAGCAAGGCGTGTAACTATATTGTATGGGACATGTGCATACTTGGGTGTTTTCACATGTTATATGCACTTACACATCAATGTTACACCAGCCATACTACCCTGGGTGACAAAAATAACTTACCACATATTTTAATATAAACATAGCACTTTTAACACTGCTTTCCCATGTAAATTTGGATTCCCACTTGTATTACTCGAACCATGTATGCCTGCATGCAAATCTCGGACTCTGACCACTGCACTATCCTTGTTTGTGGATTTGAGCTGCATATTTTTATTTCTCGCCTATTGGATATTAATATTATATTACTATATTAAATGGAGAGTATTGAGATTTTTGGCCATGCCATTGAGGACTACTGTCATGACATGATGGCATACATTTTGGTTTCAGACTTGTATCCTTTTGAACATTAATGATAATGCATAACCTGTTTTATTTCAACTTTCTGTCTGTCCTCTGTGCAGATGGGATGACACCAGTGCTCAGGCTGTGGGTGACTACACTTCAGAATAGGTCTGACAACCCATGCCTGTGTTCATGTTGGATGGAGCCAGGAATGGTATCAGGCCTATGGAGACCTATATGTGTTGCCTTTGAGAGGGCATTGCAGACCTGCTTCCTGATCATGAAGGGAGGGGGGCAGGTGCTGTACATGCACATGTGTACCTGTGGGGGGACAGGAGAGCGATGTTTGCACTTCAACTGTCTGCAGCTGTTTGCCTATATCCATGTCATATGTGTATGTGGTGTTATTGACCACCACTACAGAGCAGATATGTGTGTTGACTCTGGAATTGCAGACACATGTCTAGAAGGCTTAGTGATTGGCCTTGATGGATGTCTCCATTTTGCACTCATAGACAGCCTATGGGTACATCATCTGTGGCCTTATTTGCTTGTGCAGAACAAGGTGACATGGCTTCCAGAGAGGCACCTGTTCCTTCCAGGCCCATCCTGTGATTATTTCCACCTATGATGGTAGTTGTGTATTGCTGCTGTCCAAAACAGGCATTCAGCCCACCTTGATAGTAGTTGATGTCCTGTCAGGTATTGCTGAGGCCATAAAGCTATGCAGGTGCCCATATAGTATTGTGGTGTGGGCCTGGACACTGCTGCTAGCCCCAATACATGGGATGCCCTTCATGTGGGCCTTGCCCATTTTCCTTGCCTGTGCAGGAGACATTACAGAGGTGTGGGGTCTACAGAGTTACAGACAATAGGTGGAAATACCTCAAAGAGCTGGACATGTGAAGACAGCCCAACAACATGGGGGACAAAACTCCAGAATTGGGTACAGAGTGTATGTCATCAGTGCTGTTATAATTGCTAGATTGACAGGGTTCATCTGGACATGCATTTACTGGGTGACTTGACATCTGACACTGAGATGCCTCTGACATACCTCTCAACTGGCATGTTTTCCGCAGACTGGCCAGATGTTTGCCTGTTATGCTTGGTCTAGTCCTCAAACAACATCTGTTTTTGTGAGGTTGGTAGGATAGTGTAAGGATTGTAGTCGGTAACTGTTGACATCAATTGGTGTTCTAGACAACATATCCTTCAGGGATATTATGTTACAATAATACATGTAACACCATCTACTGTTTTGGTTTGTAACACCATTATGTGTGATATGTCCCTCTTTCCAGCCCTCTGCCCCACAAGTACATCATGAGTTGTCCAGATGTCCTGCACTATGAGGTGCAGAGGTATGCTATATCATTACTTAGCAACTGCACTCCAGTTATCATGCCAATGACCTGGCAGACTCCTGGCCATGGTATGCAGCAGTGGCCAGGATTAGGGTTCCACACCCTGGTAATTCTGTGTCAATCTGTATATATGACAGTTATGCATGTCTGGTCATTATGAACAGACTGGCAAGATTGTGTAGCAATGTTGTGCGTAGGTGTCTCTTGGGCTGGGTAGGAAGAGTAGCAGACAAAAGTGCCAAACATCCTTTACCTATCTAACTCTGCATGCTGGTACAGCTGCTGGTGGTCTATCAGGTCTGTGTACTTGTAGGGGGCTGACTGTGCAATGCCCTGTAACACCTGAGGATTCCCAGTACACTGTGAATTGGGCCAGTATATGCCAGTATAGTGTGTGACTGGCAATCAGGATATGTTTGTTCAGACAGTCGTTCGACTCTAGAGTTCATTTTGGGTACTGGTATGTTGCTGTGGCTGTGGTGCACGTGTTTTTGGGTGGATATTTTTACACCACTCTCTGCTTTTCACTACAGTTCTATCCTTGTAGTGCATACTATATTTGAATATACATGGTTAATTGCCCAGAGGTGATGTGAGGGAGTGTCATGTTGGTCTTATTGCGCTTCATGGGGTGCTAGGTGACATGTTTGGCAGTTGTCAGAGTATTTCCATTCTGTTAAATCACTGTGGCCATACCTCTACACTGTCCAGAGGCCTAGACATTGTCCAGATGCATGGCTCATATATTTGGTCTTATCCCTAGACAGTTGTTGTCCTTGGCTAATCAGTAGGATACTCTGGGGAATACAGTCACTAAATGCTAACATCCATTGGTGCTAATGACTTCATATCCCTCAGAAAATATATGTTACAACAAAGCTGGTAACACCAGCAACTGTCTACATTTATGACAGCAATATGTCCAATATACCTCTGTGTTTGGGCCTCTGTCCCCCAATTATGTCAGGCTTTGTCCAGATGTCATGCACTAAGATGCTCAGAGGTATGTAGTAACATTATTTATTACATACATTCCTGCTACCATCCCAGTAATGTCATAGACCTCTAGGCATGTATCAAGGAAGCTGCCATAGATATGAGTCCTGTGCCTGTACATTCTGTGGGAAACTGTACATTTTAGAGGTCTGTGTATGTCTACCCATTGTTAAGGGACTGTTAGGATTGTGTAGTAGTGTAGTGCGTACATGTTATTTGGGCTGCATAGGGAGGGGGTACATGTGAGTGTCATGGGCCCTTTCTATCTGACTGTGCATGCTGCTCCAATTTCTGGTTCCCTATTACCTGTATATGTTTGTACATGCAGACAGTGACATGTCCCATAACACCTCAGAATTCCGACTACACTGTGACTTGGGACAGTATATGTAGAGGTAATGTGTGAGTGGCAAATGGGATTTTGTTGCTCACATATTCATTATACTGTAGTGTTCAGTTTGCTTATTGGTATGTCACTGTGACTGTGGTGCACTTGTTTGGGGGGTATGCACTTTCACACCAGTGTCTCTTTTCCATTAATGTTACATCCCTGTAGTGCCTGTTATATTTGCTAATGCATGTGTATAGCCCCAGAGCTGGATTTGTGCAGTGTTATGTCAGTCTGATTGTAGTTTGGACATTGGTCAGTAGTTTCCCTATTGTGTTATGTCCACATATTCGTAGGATGCCCAGTTGTCTGGCCAATATCTGTAGTCTGGTCCCCATAACTGTTGTGTATTCCTAACACATCAATGAGATGATGTGGGAATTGGGATCACTAACTAATTAGAAGCAATTGAGTCCTGGAATTGTGATATTTCAGTCGATATATGTTAGGACATACAGTGTTACTACATCAGCTTTCTCAGCTTATCTACTCGTGTATTTTGGATATGTCCCTATTTTCAGGCCTTTGTCCCACCACTTTATCAGGCTTGGTCTGAATTCATTGCACTAAGGGGTTCTGAATGTACCTTTCCACTGCCAGGATTTTCACAGAATGTCCAGATGTTTGGCACGTACTTTTCTTCAGTTCCACAATTTATTTGTATTTGTCTGGTAAATCACGGTGAGGATCCAAGGATTTATTGTCAGTAAATAATGACATAACATTTCAGTTTCCATCTTCATATCCTTCAGTAATTGTCTGCTGAAATGCACCCTGGGGCTGTAGCAAATGTCTTTATTTGTAACAGTAATATTTGTAATATGTCCCTATATGTGGCCCATCCCCCCTTTTACAGCCTTTGTACAGGTTTCTTGCACTAACAATGTTGAGAGGGATGGTTCAGAGGAATAACTGCACTGCATGTTTTATATATATATATATATATATATATTTTCCCTTCCTTTATAGTTTTATATATGTGTATCTATATTATGACTCTACTTTTTCATATATATGCTTCATCAGACACACACACACACACACACACACACACACGTGTGTGTGTGTGTGTGTGTGTGTGTGTGTGTGTGTGTGTGTGTGTATGTGTATGTCTATATTCAACACATGAAATATTCCACAAAGCTTTCTCCCTAATGTTGCATGTCTCTATTGCATGATATGTTTGAAAAAGCAACATTAATTCTCACAGCTCTGATTGTGTAGTGGTGTTTTGCTGTGATTGAAGAAGACAGAATCCCATGTTCAAGACTTGCTATTGCTAACTATTTTGTTGCTGGGCAGGTATTTATAATTTTATATTATAAACGAATTATTTGTATACACATTTAATTTTACATTTACCTTTACCTTCCATGACATCCCCCTATGTGCTTTCATTACATTATATTCTTGTGTGACTATACTGTATAGGGCAGTTGAATTTATATGGGGGTTTCATGTCTTTTATACACTGACATCTCACTTTTGGAACTGCTACACTACCCTGGTTAACAAAAAAGATTACTACATAATTTAAGTTTACTAAAATAATGTTAACACTACTTTCACATAGAAAAAGAAGTTGTCCATCTTGGGACTCAAATCATGAAAGCCTGCATGTAAAGCTGCAACTCTAACCCCTACACTACCTCATCTTGGAAGTCTCATCTGTCTAGTTTTAGCTACTATGGGATGTTTAAGCTATGCTAAGCAGGCAGCCATAACATGCACACCCACTTGGCTACACTTAAGCTAGTGAAAATTAATTATATATTATTATTATATTATTAGGTTATATGGGTATGTATTGTGGTGTTCTGACAACTACTTGGGACTGCAATCATGAAATACTGGCATA
This sequence comes from Protopterus annectens, assembly GCF_019279795.1. Taxonomy (NCBI): domain Eukaryota; kingdom Metazoa; phylum Chordata; order Ceratodontiformes; family Protopteridae; genus Protopterus; species Protopterus annectens. The sequence continues at coordinate 1,488,343,342 of NC_056731.1, read as the reverse complement.
GATTTGGCTTTCAGGCTTCTATCCTTCAGGAACTCCTGCTAATACATATCCTGTTATCTATCAACTTTCTAAGTGTGTGTGGTCAATTTTTCAGGTGCGTCCCTAATGTAGTATTTCTTCCCCCATCATTTGTGCCTTTGTTAACATGCACTGCTGTAAGGGGATATTGGTATACATTTGCTTTCAGACTTCCACCGTTACATAATTCATGGTAATGCATGACCTGTTCTTTATCAACTTTCTACGTTTGTGGTGCTGTGTTAGTGCTTTTTCACTGTTGGGGTATTTATCCCCCGTTATCATACCTCTCAGCTGTACAGGCTTTTGCTGAATGTCCTGATTTTTGCCTCATATTTTTGGTGTATTCTTCCTAACATCTATTCTTTCTGGCAAATATCTGAGGATTGAAGTCATTAAATAATGACAAATATTTCTGCTTAGGACTCTACATCCTTCAGAAAATTCATGCTAATGCAAAACCTATTATTCTATCAACTTTCAAAGTTTGTTAGAGCAATATTTAAAATGTGTCCCTATTTCTCCCCCCATCATTTTAGGCTTTGTCTGACTTGCTCTAAGAGGTTGAGAGTTATGATGACCAATATTTGAGTTTCAGACTTCATATCCTTCATATCCTTCGTGAAATGTATGTTAACACAACTCCTTTTATTCAAGTCACTTTCTAAGTTTATGAGAGCAGTATTTTAAAATGTGTCCCTATTTGGGGGCCTTTTATCTCCCATCATTTTAGGCTTTGTCCAACATTATTGGTCTAAGAGGTTGAGAGGTATGATGACCAGTATTTGGGTTTCAGACTTGATATCCTTTGGGAAATATATGTTAACACAACTCTTTTTATTTTAGTCACTTTATAAGTTTATAAGAGCAATATTGAAAATGTGTCCCTCTTGGGGGTCTTTGCCCCACCTATTATTTTTGGCTTTGTCCAGTTTTTTGTGCTGAGAGGTTGAAAAGTATGAGTGCTGTACTGCACATTTGCAATGCAGAGGGTGTGCCACAGAACCTGTAACACAACCCCTGCACTGGTTTCCTACTGACATTTTTATTTCAGTGTCCATGGACACTGAAATGATAATTTTTTCATTTCAGTTTCTACGAACACTGAAATACTGGGAAAGCTCTAATATTATGCCAGTATGGCTTAGAAAGTGCTGTACTGCACTTTCCTAGTGCAGGGGGTGTGTTTAGGGTCCGTGCATTACACGGACATGCCCCCTGCACTTGTTCATAGTTTCTGTCCATGTAGGTTTAACAGCAGCATGCTTTCATGCAGATGCAAGGTACGCTGCTGTTTTACATGGACACGAACGCTCCATGCAAGAATAGTCTTATTCTTGCATGGAGCATCATGAATCCTGGGACACTCTGTGAGCTTGTTGCATTTGTTCGAGGTTATTCAGATGTTGTGGCGTCTAGGACAGTTTTCCCTATAATAAAGCACTTCAAAGGATGCCATTCATAATTCTGTTATGCTACTGCCTCTTTATGGATCACGCTGACTTAATGTTTGGCTTAATTTTGTTTGGCAGATCTGTTTTTACAATTTTACAAAAGGTTAGTAGCATCAATCATATTTATATTAATATATTTTAAATATATGTAATAAAACAAGGAAATGAATGCTCTAGTCTCTACTTATTGACCGGATTATCTGTTATTTTTGATGCAACAGAGTACTGCTCATTCATGCTGAAATGTTTATATCTTATTTAATGTAATACAGAGATTGTTTTTTTTTATTATAAACTAACTATTGGAGCTGAGACACTGTCATAGCTTTTAATGATATGCATATTTCATGAACAAGACTTTTGAAGTTTTCTGTGAAAATGTATTCTCTTCACACATATTAGATAAATCAGTATAGTCTCTCATTATAACTATTTGCATTTTGCATATGTGAATGGGTGAAGAGGGGAGGGGGTGGAAAAACATGAAAGGGGATAAAACGTTTGTCTGTTTTATTACTATGTAAAAGTTCATTACAATTCTCCTATTCTGTATAAGTATACTACTAGTTATGGTGATTTCTCATATCTAATGATAGAAGTTAACACATAACTAATCATAATTGCGTTTATTTACAGTTAAAGTAGTGAATATACATTTAAACACTGTTTCCTATGTATTTACATTCATTCAACATAACTGTTATATATATTTTTTTAATTCTGCATAACTTAGATTTATATTTAGCTTGTATATATTTTTTCTTTCAAACACCTGCTTTAATGTTGGTTTTCAACATTGTACATTCTGTATAACTGAAAGTTGGCTGAACAGTTTTTTCAAAAACAAAGTTTATGTATATTATATTAATATGCTTTGGTAAGCTTATGTATATTATACTAATATATTTTGGTGGCAATCTTTTGTGATAATGTTCTGCTTTGTTAAATATGCTATATGATATCTTCTTTTGATAGTGAGTTGGTGAAGTTGTCATTTCATCTAGCTGCTTTCAGTATTGAATTATGCCTTACAGTCAGTCATATCATATAATAGTGGGCTTAGATGTTTTTTTTTTTGTCTTTTGATGGCCAGTTTGAACCAACATCAGCTATTCTGAGGATTTATTAATGCACAAAGAAAGATTTGAAGTTTACCTAGATGACTTAATTATGTACTACAAAATGTTGCTAATCTTGGGAGATACAGAATTATTTATATGCTTTCAAATTCATATTTTTCATGAATTCAACAAGCTATACTAGCTTTAGATTTGTTTTCTTATAGCTAGATGTCATTAACTATATATAGTTTTATTAATAACTGGTTCCTGATAAAGCAAGAAATCAATCTGATAGTTGTAAAGAACTACTACAGTAATAAATAACTAATATGCAGGCAGCAAGTTTTAAAAATAATCATTAATGCAACAAGGAAATCTATAATTATCAGTAAATTGAGTTCACATCTCAGTGCAGATTAGAATCTAGCTCCTCTTTCCTGTCACTAAAGCTAACAGTTTGTGTGTGTATATGTATGTGTGTATATATATATATATATATATATATATATATATATATATATATATATATATATATATATATATATATATATATATATATATATATATATATATATATATATATATATAGGTTCACTTCAAAATCCTGAACTCAAAATCCTGAAAGCTCAAAATACTGAAAACTCATAATACTGAATCTCACAATACTGAAAAACGTGCAGGACACCAACACTGACTGTATTGCAGCAGAAATATATACAGAAACATATTACTCATCTACTATTATAAGCAGGGGGCAAGCCCCCCTGCACCCCTCACACCCCCTGCTACTTAAATATATCAACTCTGAGATCATACTTCACAGAAGAAAATGGCAAACATACCATTACATTCTTCATCACTGCCTGTTTCAACCTTAATCATGTTCCCTTTTAATGTACTATACTACAACATAACTCATCTTAGTGTAGTGAAGTGTGATCTCGGATTTGATCTGTTTAAGTAGCAGGGAGTGTGGGGGGCACCTCCCCACATGGGGGATGCAGGGGGGCTTGCCCCCTGTTTATAGTTGGCTTATACTGATATGGTTTATCGTTTCTTTGTTTCTGTATGTATTTCTGCTGCAAGACAGTCAGTGTTGGTGTCCTGTATGTTTTTCAGTATTATGAGATTCAATATTATAAGTTTTCAGTATTTTGAGCTTTCAAGATTTTGAGTTCAGGATTTTGAGATTCAGGACTTTGAGCTTTCAGGATTTTGAAGTGAACCCATATATGTATATGTGTGTATGTATATATATATATATATATATATATATATATATATATATATATATATATATATATATATATATAAATTGGAAAATTAATTATTGCAATAGAATTGGATTAACACCAATTTAGTTTTTATTTGCTTATTCATGATATTTCACTATTATTGACTTATACATATTATTTTATTCATTCTCCATAATCCATTACTATATCTGTATGTCTTTGTAAGAAAAAGAAAGTGAAAGAAGGGAGGAGATAAAGGAGATAGAGAGAGAAAAATAAAGGAGATAGAAGTCGGAAAGGGGAGAAGGAGTAAAATGATTGTCTACCTTATTTCTATATAGTAGTCCACCATAGGTCTTATATAATTGTTTCATTAATATTGTAGGATATTGAGACCTATATTATATAATTTTACAAAAGTTAACAATGTCTGTTAAATATACTGTCTTTTATAAAGCTCAAATAGTTTTTTTCCTGCTATTTCTTAAAGGTATAGCTTGGTTAGATGGGGATAGATAGCCTGATAGGTTTTTTGTTCATCTTTTGGGCTAGGAACTTTGATAATTATGTGTTTATAATTAAAATATACTAAGTATAATATTACTATTATTATCTTTTTCATTTCCTTTTTTTTTATTAATTTGGTCTGAACTACTAGTCTTTGTACTCCTTATTTACAAGAGGCATTCTGTTATTTACTATATTATTTTACCTTTTTTCTTTCAAGAATAACAAAGAAATAAAAGTAACCAATTTATCATATGAATGGATTTATCATTGCTATCCTTAAATGTCAATGCTTTGCACAATCCAAGGAAAAGATCAAACTTTATACAATATTTGAATATAAATAAGGCTCAAGTGTTTTTTTTTCAAGAGACACACATCAAACAGATGGAAAAAGACATTTGGAATACAGGTAATTATATAGCTCTAACTCAATCTTCCTTTAAAACTACGAGTAGAGGAGCCACAATACTTTGGAAAAAATATAGATTTGCCCAAAATTATTCATAAATATGAAGATCAAGATGGTCTTCTTACCTTTAAAATTTTGAAATGTAATAATAGAATGAAAATTCTAGTAAATCATTGCTGGCTTCTGGGTATGGGACAAAGTCTTACTAAGAAACATCTAGACTTTATTCTTAATAACGGTAAAGACAGTTTAATTATAGTTGGTGATATTAAGTGTATATTAGAGGATTCTGGTACTAGCAATAAGAAGAAGCTAAGGTTGACCTCTACTGCAAAAACACTCACAAATGGATAGAATCTCTTAATATAAATGATACATTTAACATGAGAGATCCTTGTTCATTGCTCTTTTCTCATCAGGGTTATAAATATGGAACAGAGACCAAAATTGATAGAAAACTAGTATTTACAGATATAATTTCTAGGATATCAAATTTTAACATCACTCCTTGTTCTATTTCTGATCATGATGTCCTTATTCTAACATTTCAATTTAATTTTAAAGGATTCCCATTTTGATTAAAATTCCTGCATACATATATATAAAACCAAACTTAAAGAGTTCAATCCTTGGTTAGTCTCTAAATCAAACGTTTTCTTACAATACAACTAGACTCCTGACATTAATATAGTCATGATCTGGGACTCATTGAAGGCTTACAGTTTTGGTAAAACTTTAACCTGATAAAAAAATAAAATTAAGGAATGGGATTCAGAACTAGAAAATATTCAATTGCAACTTCTAGTGGCCAAATCTCAATCTATTAAATATAATAAATTTAATAAAAAAGAAACAGAGACATTAAATAAACAATATCCTGACATCTTAGCTCACAAATCAAACCTGGCTCTAGAAAGATTAAAAATAATTTCCTATTTCTTATCACCCAAACATATGGATAATTTATCAAAAAGAAAAACATGCAATCAAAAATCAATAATATTCTAGAAATTAGACATGAAGGAAATAATTAAACACTACAAAATTGGGGACATTCTTTAGGCTTTCAGATTCCACTATGCATCTCAAAATCTAGATCCTTGTTCTGATGTTAAAATTCCAATATTAAACCTTGAGTCTCTTAATATTAAAAAAAAAATCAGAATTAAAAGTTGACTTACATAACAAATCTTTTACAAAGAAATTGTAGATAAAATTTAAAAAAATCTTACAAAGCTCCAGGTATTGATGGAATAATAATAGAAATTCATAAACGTTTTCCTTCCCCTAGCATTCATTTCCCATAGGACTTTAAAAGAGGTACAATATCAAGAACATATCTTACCTTCCTGTAAATATTCAGTGATAGTCACTATACTAAAAGAAAATGAAAATCTTCAGTTTTGTTCTTCCGGTAGACATATCTCACTTTTAAATAATGATTATAAAATGCTCATGTCTATTATTACTGATAGAATAAAAGAACTTATGGCACAAATAATTAATTCTGATCAGACAGGTTTTATATATTAAAGATAGACTCATAGCAATATTAGACGTATACTAACTCTTATACAGTTTTAGAATAGAATAAATTAAAAAGCTTTATTCATTATTCTTGACATTGAAAAAGCCTTCAGTATTGTGAATTGGAATTATTTGTTTAAAATTCTAGAACTAATTGATTTTCCTGAAAAAATCATTTCACTCTTAAAGAATATTTATAAAGATAATATTGCATATGTTAAAACTGGTTCCTTCACTTCAGATTGCATTTCTCTGATTAAAGGTACTAAACAAGGTTGACCACTTTCTCCCATTCTCTTTGCCTTAGCCATTGATGTTTTTGCTATTTTAATTTGAGCAAATCCAAATATTACTGGTATAGATATTTGTAATCATTATTCCTATAAAACTATGTTGTTTGCAGATGATATTTTACTAACAGTCCCAAATTCAATATCAGTCCTTGTTGAACTAGAGTCTATAATAAAATTATTTCAGTCTATTTTTTGTTTCCAGTTTAATCAATCAAAATCTAAATTTATACAATTAGTAAAAAGAAAAAAAACTAATTAAAAACAATCATTTTATTGTCAAACAAGACTCCTCACTTGAATATTTAGGTATTACTTTACTGATGTCTATGGATGAAATAATAACAATAAATACTCTTACTTTTAAATTAAATAAACTTGTTGCATCCTTTGAAGATAGACTTCAGGTGGTAGTAAAAATTATTATCTTACCCAAAATAGTATATGTAATGCAAGCCCTGTCTCCACTTCCTGATAAGTATTGCATTAGTGAAATAAACAAACAACTATTAACATTTTCTTCGGTTCCTTAATAAATCCAGAATAACTTTTCTTCATCACATCAGACCATGGGATCTTGGAGGAGGCAATTTTCTAGATATTGATACTTATATTAAAGCATTATTTTTTAAATGGTATTAAATTAGGTAGATCCTAATTACAGTTATAGCTGAAAAACATTTCATTTAACTCTCCTTAAAGATAATAATGATATATTAGGTAATATCAATTCAAGTATTCAAGATAACTTGTTTTGGCATTGCCTTTGTAATTTCATACAGTGCAATATATATTCTCCTTCAAACTTTAGTTATTTAAGTTTTATACTAAAGACTTTTAAAAACACAATTTTTTCTAATATAGATTAAAATCTGGTTTGAATCTTTAATTCTTTTTAGTATTACCAGAAACTAAGGACTGGTTTTTACTACAAAGTGTGAAAACACAGATACAGGAGCTGTGTTTATCCCATACTCATTCACACTTTAAAGAAATCCATAAATCAATGCATTTTTTATCTATGAATATATATAACAAATCAAAAATTGATAATTTTCTTTCAAAACTTTGCAAAATATTTACAAAATTCAAAATAAATTAAATGTTAAATTTTGGTACCATATTAGATTAGGCCATTCTTCCTATTTTGCATCTGAGAATACATCTCAAATATTATCATATGTTAAACATATTTCTTGGTCTCATTACTAGCACATATTTGCATGAACATTTTTTCAAACAGCATTTTAACTCCAAATAAAATGGCTACATTTAGTAGGAATTGTATACATTGTTGAAGATGTTTACAATAATGCAATGCTGATTGGTTACATGATTTCTTTGATTGTCCTTCTTTAAATCTATTTTGATATAATATAGATGATTTTTGAAAGCTTAATTTTTGACACCTTTTCATTATCCAAGGTTTTCATTTTGTTCAATGTGAATGTTAGTTGTGACTTGAAAAATGACAATCATTCTTTGTTGTGGAAGATAATTGCAGTAGCAAGGAAATGTATTATTAAAAACTGGAGAACAACTACATCACCATTTTTTGAGACTTCCTGTCATTCTTAAAAGAAAAAGCCATTAGAGAGACTAAAGTTAAAGATCAATGGATTTATCCCAAACCATTTACCAATAACCCTTGGATGAAAGTGATATCGCTTATTGACTTTCATCAACAGAATCATGCCCCTGATCTTTATAGAAGTAAAGGAAGGAATGGAAAAAGGGAAAAAATAAAAAAAGACAGAAAATAATTTTTTTTTGGAACTTTATCAATATTATTCATTGTATTTGGGCATCTATATATATTGTACATGGTTTGAATTGTTTCTCATTTGCAGTTGTATTATTTTTCCATTATTATTATATTGTTATTATAATTGAATATTTATAATTTCTTCTTCAAAAAAAGAACAATAAAATATCTTTGGCTAAAAAAAAAAAAAAAAAGTCAGCAGTGTAGTAGGGTCCATATCAATAGTTATAGAACTTGTACAGAGACTGAAGAGACAGCAGCGGGTTTATTAGGTATCTTCACATTTACCTACTTAGTTAAATAGTCTGTTTTAAAGTCTATACTAAGTGTATTTATGAGCCAAATTAGTAGTATATCATATTGCACAATCTAGTACAGTTAGCTGTATCATCCAGTGCTGGGAACAATTGAGAACTAGTGGGGGACACAATTTTTAACTAGATAACTAGACTAAGTAGGTAAAACCACAGTTTACTGATTACAGATCTCATATTTATGTGCAGAAATCAGTTTTATGAATGACTTGCCTTGAACACTGCATGAGTATCAGTTTTTATCCTTGTAACTGCAGACATAGCAGCCTCAGTGTGGTCTTTTACAATATCATCCAAGAATACAAATGATAATGTTAAAACAACAGATAAAAAGCCAAAACTCTTATAGCTATGGTTAAGCTAACTGAAGCAGATGCAGACAATGAGGAATGCATTTTAATGTTGATGCGTTGCTGTAAAGCTTAGCTTGAAAAAAAACATATTAAAATCAAGTTCAAAGACCGATGTAATTGAAAAAGGTAATTCTAATTAAAAAATATACCTCTGAATTGGAATACCATGTCATCCAGAATGCACACATAATCATTTTATTATTTTACATGAGACACACCAACATGTGATATGGAGGAATGCCAATTCACTTTTAGCATGCCTTTGAGATATGGAAGGAAATCAGCATACCTTATGATAACCCACATGGACAAAGAACAACATGCGAACTCCATATAAGAGACATTCCAGGCAGCTCAAGTTGTATGAAGCAGCATTGTCAAATGCTTCATTATAGACCAAATTTCATCCAACGTTCAGAATACAGAACACATTTTAAGCTGAATAATAACAAGTTCATGCAGAATTTGGAAAGAACACAGAAAAAAGAAATTATTATTTTGCAGTTTGTTAAAGGCACTGCTTGTTTTCACTTCCACAAAAAAATGCACAAATCAGGAGTAAAATGAAGTGACGCAACTTTGTGTTGGTGATTTTTTTAAAACTTTCTTTATGCACAGGATACATCAAGTCAAATGATACATCATTTAAAGATTTTCCAAAAGTTTGTCAGACATTACTATACATATACTGAAAAACATTCCAAATTAACACAAATGAATATTCAGACAAACATCATTTAATACTGTCCCACTCCAACAGTAACATGAACAGAATTCTCCCTTGAATGTTAAAGTATGTGCTGAAAAACATAGCCTCACTCCTCAGGCCCAGACACCTGAATCACACGTTTTTATGCAAAATGTCCTAACAACTTCATATAAAGGTACCTAATCACTGCCCACTTGTTTTGAATTATCTTCTTCTGATCACAATCTAATTAGGCTGCAATTACCTTTTGATATGTTCTCAAGTTATTGCCCATATTCAGCTAATTTGTAATACAATGTCCATCTTGTATCCATTCATATTCACATATCTAACCTATCTTCTTGTTAATACCACTTAAATTTTTCCCTTTCTTTCTATTTTAATTCCTTGTCATGTAACTGTAAAAGCACAGACTTTCAATCATGGGATGCCCTCTTTTAAAAAATCTCCCATTCAAAAATGCACCTCCCACATCAATTGCACATTTGGACAATTCCAGATAATATAGGCTGGAACAATGTCTGCTTCATCACAAATCCATCAACTTTGATCTGTATAATTCAAATCTCTGTATATGTGCTTGCATGTCCTGAACCATCTGCATGGGAGTGACATATATTAATCATGACTAACTGGAGTCCCTTTTATTCTGCCTAGCTGTTTAATCACTTCCTTCTACTCTTTTTGGGAAACTAAATTTTCTCCATTACAGTTCACCTAACAAAATACTTTCCCTTTAAAATACCATATTTTCTCAAAACTAGCTCCTTGTACAGCCAGATTGTCCTCATCTGACCTTCATCTTTTTAATTTATTTTTCATTTTTTACCAGGTTAGCCCTACTAGACTAGTAACATCCTTTCAGGAGAGACTTGAGGTGGTATTTTATACTACATGGGGAAATTTGGCCAGGGCATCAGGCAGCTTCCTCTACTTTTTTCAGTAGATGCCAAGGGTATTTTAAATCCACTTGAATTATCACTGACTCAAGCAGATGAGGATGTGGTTTAACACCTAATTTGAAGGGCAGTACACTCAGGAGTACAGCAACCCCCTTATGCTGCACTGTAGTGTTGGCAATCAATTTACCTGGTGTGAGAGTAGAACAAATGGCCTTCTGCACCAAATATGAGTGTGTGCTACCTGTTGCATCACTGACACTGCTACCACTCCTTCTCACTGATTAGAGACATTTTCTGATTATACACTGGTTCTACTGTCACATCCATTACTAAGAAACTTTTAACTGTCATTTCACTTGTTGCAGTATTAATGTTGTGGTGCAATTTGATATTAATTTGTAAAGCAAATGCTTTACCTAACTGGATAGTAACAGGAAAGTTCAACCCCTTGGAGATAGCACAAATTATGAATTGAAACAAAATCCACGTCAGCAGAACCAGCAGCAAAGAGTCCAATATTAAGTGTTTTATTAACTCGTTCTACACCGTCTTTTTCCTCGAACCGGGGACAGAACCATCAGAGGTTTTACAACACGAGGAGCTACCACAGGAACAACAGCAAGAAGCCTTTTCAGAAGTAATGAGAAGGACAAAACCTGACATCATTAGTAACAGTTTTGGAGATTTTTTTTGTTTACAACTATTCGAGTTTTACAATCACTGTGGAGATGTCTGATTTATTTTCAAAAGGTCTCACTTTTGTTCCATGGAGACATTTTAATCTAGCACACACATTGCTTGATTTAAAGTTGTTTATATGTAAGTTGACTTTATTGTTAATTTTTGGTAATACTGTTTTAGACAAAAAAACTTTGAGAGTTCCAAGTACATTTAACCCTCCCTATCCACCCTTTACTTTTTTTATTTGAACATTTGTGTGAAACCGAAATTAGAAACTTAGTCAACTGTTGTAGGACACTTCCGAACAAAAACTTGACTGATGACAAAGTTGACTTGTTGGACACTTTAAAACGTTTACCTGTCAGGATTCTTAAACCTGACAAGGGGGGTGGTTTAGTACTAATGGACACTTGTCATTATGAAAACTGTCTTACCCATATGTTATTGCAGGATGCTTATACACTGTCTAGCATTAACGAATTGAATGCAGCGTATAGGTACATCCATGTTTTCTTGAATGATTTGTTTTTAGAAAATGCTATAGAACAAGATGTGTTGAAATATTTGACCGTTTTGTTTCCCAAGATTCTAACAGTTTTCGGATTACCCAAGATCCATAAAGATGTGCACAACCCTCCCATGAGGCTATTGGTTAATGCTAGGGGTTCAATCACTTACCTGATAGCCAAATATGTGGATAATATACTGAAAAAATAAGTTGAAAGGGAAACACACATCTGTAAAGACTCTTGGGCTTTTTTAAAAGCCATGGGTGCTTTAGAATTCAAGAGAGGTCATAGATTTGTGACAATAGATGTAAAAGACCTTTATACGTCTATCCCTCATGCTACAGGGATCGACTGGGTCACTGACGGTTTATTGCATCATAACGCTAGCAGTGTAGAAATCAGATTGGTGCAGGAATTGTTAGATGTCATCTTGAAGTTCAACTTTGTAACATTTTGATGGAGAGATATATTTGCAGAAGACTGGTGTAGCCATGGGCTCACCAGTAGGGGCCAGTTTTGCCAACATCGTAATGGCTGAATGGGAACACAGATATGTCTTTGGTAATCATAATGGTCAGTTCAAAATCGATTTTTATACCAGATTTTTGAACATCTTTATATTGACAGAAGGTTCAACTAATGATGTGGGGACTTTCATGGACCATCTCAATTCCAGCACGTCTTTTTTGAATTTTACATTTGTAGAGTCTGATTCTAGAATTTCTTATCTGGATGTAGACTTATACAAAAACATTTCTGCTGGTAGCTTTAAGTCCAAAATATTTCATAAGAGTTCCTATTCTAACACCATGTTACACTTTACTAGTGCCCACCCTGGGCACCAAAACAAAAGTGGGGTAGTCAAGGGGCAACTTGTGCGCACTGCTCGAATGGTAACAGACGATGAACCCTTTTTAGAAGAATGTGAGTTTATTAAGGGATTGTTTCTACACAGAGGTTACCCAGACAAGTTTATTCACAACCTGGTTACTGAGGTCCAGACTAAAAGGTATGGGGGTGTTTATAAACCTATTTTACAAAGCAGTTTGTTCACAAGTTGTCCACTAGAACATTCACCTCCAGTTATGCCTGAAGTCTTTGTAGACAACAAGAAAGTAGACACTTCTATTTCTTTCATCACTAATTATAGTGCTGAGATTCATTTAATTAAGGAGGTGTTTGTCAAGAACTGGAGTATTTTCTGTTGTGACGATGCCTTACAAGCCAGATTTGGTACTTTGCCTAGTTTTATATACAGGAGGGTTGATAACCTCAAACGGATATTAGAAACAAAAAAGGACACCTGTTTCAGAGTAGAGGCCACTTTCGAATGTGAGAGTTGCAACATGTGCAGGCACATTGCCACTGGTTCGAGATTTAAAATTGCTGGGTCTTCTTTTTCCACTGTTGGTAGATTCAACTGTAAATCTCGATCGGTTGTTTATTTAGCTTGCTGCCAGTCTTGCCCAGCGTTTTATGTGGGCAAGACTGACAGAGGTTTTAACGAAAGAATCTATGAGCATTTATATTGTATTAGGAAAAATAAGTGTGAAAACGCTTTGGCGAAACATGTTAATGACCACCCTCAGCACAGTTCTACTTTTAGGGTGTTGAGTGCCTAGAAGTGATTTGGCAGGTGAAACTCTGTTCATGCAGACCTCCAGGTCTTAATGACAGAGTAAGTTTAGCTTGCATTTTGAAACTCAGAAGTATGCAGAGGTAATTTTATTATTTATTATTTTTTATTTTTATTTTCCATTTATGACTTACTATTTTTTATCTTTTACTTCTTATTTTAAGTTATTAAATTGGTTCCATTTATTATGTTTTTCTTGGTTTTAAACATTTTATGTTTAGACACATTTTCACTGATAATTTTTTATTTCATTTTGGTTAGTTGTTTGACTTCAAAACACAATCTGTAAAGATCTGACTTTTGTATGTAGTAGCTCTTTAAGAAGCTTTGAGATCAGCTTTTTTCCCACATATTGATATCAGTGAGTTTTAACCAGTTGGTTGGTCCATTCAAATGCACCATGTGTTGTTAATTGTGTATTTAAGGAGTTTTTTTACATTTGTTACCTTTTGATGTTTGTCTGAAGAAGTTCAGTTTTCTTGAACGAAAAGTGGATGTTAATAAAACACTTAATATTGGACTCTTTGCTGCTGGTTCTGCTGACGTGGATTTTGTTTCATTCATCTTAGTTTGTTTCAACTTCTGTTGCTACAGATTATGAATTCATAGATTAATAATTTCATAGATTGTTACTAGTCTAATGAACCGGGGTAGTGCTCTTTCTAAGCTTAACCAAGTTCTCCCAAAAGAGTAGATTGGGATAATGACCTCCTTGGGCCTAAATGCCATGCCCTTATGTATAAGTTGCCCGACATAAAAGGGTTTCCTCATCACAACAGTCACATGGTGGTCAAATGTAAAGCTACTGTCTATGTGCATACCCAGACCCCTGACCACTGGGTTGACTGTTAGGGGCATATTATAACATCGTTGTTAGCAGAGATGGTTGTCTTCCCAAAGGGAACAATTAGGCATTTCTTAGCATTACATTTAAGACCATGGCATTGGCACCATATATTAGTCAGAGATAGGCCTTCTTGAAGAATGCTAATGTCTGTAGGGAAGTCAATGATAACCCCAAGACTGCAATCATCTGCAGACTTAGTCAGCCATAAACCTTCAGTGCTTGCTTCCACTTCAGAGAAATAGATGCCAAAAAGCTAGTGACTGGCCTCTTGGCAGAGGTGGCCTCACCTATGTTGATGTCATGGGTCCTATTAGTTCGCCAGTTGGCTACCCAGCAGGTGATAAAAGGGTTTATATCTAATTTAGTGAGCTTGTCTATAATACCTGAGAGCAGTATTGTATCAAAAGTCTTCCAGGTTCAGGTAAGCTGTGTTCACAATCTTACCCTCATCCATTACTTTGGTGATGTTAAAATCAAGTCTCACAGTAGGGTAGTGCACCCCACCATGCACTACAGTCTGTAAATGATCATGTTAGGGCATAGCATAGAGGAACCACACCCATAAATAGGATAAGGACAAGGGGGAGACTGCCCCAGGTGCAAGTTGTTAGGGGGACAATCGGCAGGCGCTGATGATGTGGGAGTGGAAAGTTGTTATTGCTTTGTGAAGCAATGAGAATATGGTGAATTCATAAATGCATGTGAATGTTGAATGTGTAATCATAGCTGAAGAGATGAAATGTGTGTTAATTTAATTATAACAAGTTGCTTGTTACATTTATAGCAAACAGTTTGCTCCAGTTACTGAGCAATAGAATAGCTTTTCTTTGCTTTTCAACTTTGAGATTGTGAAACTGCATGTGGCACCAGATGACACAGCTATGGTTCTGAAGGAATGCTAATTTTTTCTAACCTGGATGAGGACCTTTTACGTATTATTTGGATAGATAGAAGGATTTCCTGACTACTGTTGCTATATGTTGTCAAAGAATAGGGAGTTGTCTTCAAAGCTGCACAGATATCTGGTGACTTGTATCAGTCAGGAGTAAGGTGCTGCCTGTTCTAAAAGCTACTGTTCTGATTTGTTTACTGAAGGTGACAGTGATACTTTTTTTGCATTTAATTTAAGCACATTTTTAATACTCCATTCATTGTTATGGTTTAGTCCTTGTTATATTAAAAAAGTATCAGATGTTGAGGGAACAACACGACCCAGTTTGTAGTTAAGAAAGTTTAACAAGTCATATGCGTTTTGTAGTGGTTTGGAAAAGTAGATGCCGAAGAGAAAGTGCCCCATTACTAAAGACTGGAGAATGCCACTATAGTCACTTTTTTGTTTTCTAAGGTAGCTCTTGCTACTTTAACTATGTGGGTTCTAGCTGTCAGCTAGTTTTCTATTCACCTAACAATGTAACTGCCTGCATTTAGGCCTTTAACTCATTCACTCCAATGGAGCTTAGGAAGTTTGCACTGCAACTTCCAATAAGCAGATCTTCAGCCTTTTGGCAGATTCAAATTATGTCCTCTCATTTCAAACAAATGTTCATATCTCTGGAACCATAGGGATTATGAAAGAACTATAAATGCAAACTCTCCAGCACAAACTATTATATAGTGGTAGTATTTCTTAGGTTCTTGGTCTTAAATTGAATTTTCTAAGTCACAGTAAACACAGTTTGCCAGATTCAGCAAGTCCTGCATGGTGTGCAGGACTAGTGCAGGAGCTCCAGCAGGTAATATGTCTGCCGTGCAATCCAGGAATAACCTGTGGGGACGTGCACGAGTGCTCCTGCACTAGTCCTGCATGAACTCAGCTCCTGTATGCAAATTGCCCTATTTGCAGGAGAAATCCATGCAAATGAGGTGAATTTGTGATCCAGGAAGCAGGAAACCGGCTGTGCAGGACTAGTGTAATCAGCAGAAATGTACCCCGCCAGTAATGGAGTACATTTCTGCAAACTACAAAATAGAGCCTTGACAGCTCCAAATAAAGGGTGGATATTATGTAGAAAGCATGCCAATTGCCAACTATAAGGCCATTGGTATGGAAAACAGTTGCAAAAAGAAAAAAAATCAACTTTTATTTTTTTTTTAGCTGATCTTGGCTGTTTAAGCGTAGGGCAGCAGGTGTAGATGGGATTGGGCAGAAAATAAGGGAAAAAAAAACTAAAATAAGCATTCTAACCAAAATCACTATTTTGCCATTATACACAATGGCAGGCAGAAGACAACATGGCCAGTGAATAGTGGTTACTAAGGGGGAAGACTCAGTGTGGGACATGTAACTATGCATCAGCAGACAATCCTATGCAAATGAGGGGAATGATACTGAATCCCAGATTTCCCCTGCATGCTAGCCAGCACCCAGCAGAGCTAAGCAAGGGGGTTTGTCTGAGGCTGCCTAGCATTCTTTACATTGCCTGAGCGGGTGTGCACACTGCACACCATGTTTTAAAGGAAAAAAAAAGTAAACCAGGAAATAGCAGCTCTGTGCACATCTGAGCACTGTGTTTGCACGGTGGGCCCCTGGGCTTAAACGGTTAGGCAATGAGAAGGGAAAACTGCAGTAGGAAGGTAATCTAGGAGAGCTAGCATAGCTTGCAGGTGAAACATATCAGAATCAGCCAATTACACAGGCAACAGACCAGCTAGCCCAGAACACTACAATTAACTATGCAAACACCTTTCACTCTGCTTTTTCCCACATACTTTACATCACCAGTTTATACAAGCAGGGAAATTTTAACAAACAAAAACAACAGAAAGATAGGGGCTTCAGCAGCTATCAGACATCAATATGTGGAAGAGGCTGAGGGTGGTGAGGATGAGAATGCTGTTGACCATCCCACAGTGAGGAGACGGAGAAGGATGTACAGACCCAGGATAACCTACCAGGGGCTGCATGAGCTGGAGATAGTGGAGCGGTATAAGGTGAACAGGGACCTCCTACAGCAAATTGTTGAGCTGTACCGGCCATGCCTGACACACAGAACTAACAGAGGGGAACCCATCCCAGTGTATACTAAGGTATGTGTAAGCCTAGGAATACTAGCCACAGGTACCTCCCAAAGCCCAACTGGGGATATCATAGGGATCTCACAGGCATCATCATCCAGAGTATTCTGCCAGTTCCTGGATGCCATGTCAGCACATGCCGGTGAGCATGTATATTTCCTCAACACTCGTGAGGTGTTGGCCAGCAATATACATCTCATCCACCAAATAGCAGAATACCCTGAGGTGGTGGGTGCTATAGACCGCACGCACATATGCATCAAAGCACCACCCAGTAAGCAGGGTAGGGTCTACATCAACTTCAAGGGCTACCCCTCCATCAACTGCCAGGTCATATGCGATGCCCAGGGCATTATAATGCATGTGTGTGCTGGCTGCCCTGGTAGCTATCACAGTTCCCACATCTGGCATGTGACTCAGCTGTACCAGAGATTTGCCAATGGGGACATCCCTTATGGTGACCTACTGAGGGATGCTGGTTACACAATGGAGCTGTGGCTGTTGACACACATCAGAAATGCACACACACCCGAACAAGAATGCCATAATGAGGCATACGCACAGACCAGAATCATAACAGTGTGTGTGTTTGGGATGCTCACGTCACAGTTTCGGTGGAGTCTTGCCGTACTCACCAGCTACATGTACCCATATTGTTATCGTATGTGCCATGCTACACAATATGATCCTGCAGAAACAGCTGCAGCAGGAACAGCACAGGGCAGGGCCACACATCCCCCTGCCAATGCAAGGCTTGCACAGGCACAGAGTGACTCAGAAGAGGAACAACCTGAGCCTGCCCCAGTAGGCAGATGGAGGCATACCCAGTATGCCTTGGCCTTGTCAAAGAGGCAACGCATAGCACATACACTGACACAGTAGGGACCCAGGGAATGACACCTCTCTCTGACTCACACATATAGTAAAAGGGATAACAAACATGACACTACCTGTGCTCAACCATATATAGAGAGTATACTATGTGTATCCGACATAGGCAGCCCCCAGCACCATCCTCAATACTAGAACACCCACAAGGTAAGTCACTCCCCTTAACGATTGCTGATTGGAGTAGTGTGTGTTGTTACTTGCATCTATGGTATGGGTGTGAGCATGCAAGGGAATCAGGTGGCTGAATGGGATGGCTGCAGATAGTAGACACTTATAGTGACAGCATGAGATCTGTAACAAATACAGGTGTCACCATAGTAGCCAGCACTACACATGGTGACAAAATAAACTGCAGAAAATGTGCTAGGCCACGTGTGTCCATATGACACACACATGCCAGTCAGGGAGGTTCACATACCCAATAACAGTCACAGCCAGCAGGACAGGTGTAGACAATCACAAACAAATGCTGTGCTAAGGCCACTGAATGATGCCCATGGGTAACCTCCCCACATGCCTACACAGACAGACAACATCAGGTCAGGCAGTGAAATGTTAGTTCTGAAGGGTAGGAAGTCAGAAACTAATATGCAGGTCAATCAAACGTAAGACCTGTAGTACACTGACATGAACCTAGTCAGCATGATAGGTTAGAAAACAGAATGAAATGGAGTACCTGACATACCTGTACAGTCATAGCAAACATGTACAAGTGTCAGGTGTGACCCCCCAATCCTGTGTAGCAATGTAGAAACAGTCAGATGTGTTCCCCACAGCCTATATAGACATGTAGTAACAGTCAGGTGTGCCCCCAATCCTATGTAGACATGTAGTAACAGTCAGGTGTGCTCCCCCAATCCTGTGTAGCAATGTAGAAACAGTCAGGTGTTCCCCCCATATCCTATGTAGACAGTAGTAACAGTGAGATGTGCCCCCCCAATCCTACGTAGACATGTAGTAACAGTCAGGTGCCCCCCAACCCTATTTAGACATGTAGTAACAGTCAGGTGTGCCCCCCAATGCTATTTAGAATTGTAGTAACAGTCAGGTGTGCCCCCCAATCCTATTTAGAAATGTAGTAACATGTATGTGTAGGTATAATACCAGTGGGGCACAGATGTCCAGCGGTGGCCAAGGTAGCAGGATAGATTGTAGCATTTGCACAATATTCAGGTATGTGTGTGTTACGTTAGTGTGTGTCATATTGTGTGAGAGTGGTCAGTATGAATGCATGTTGAGGTATGACCTGATGGCCATTGTCCACTACTGCTGATGACAGGGCCAAGTCCTCACAACTGCAGTGCCAAAGACAATTCCCACCACTATAACACATGCTAGCAGTAAGCCACTGTAAATGTATGGTGGTAATATGTGTCACCATCTGAAAGATTGACATGGCATGGCTGTTGGGCTAGATATACAAGCAGTACACAGGGGAAAGTTCCCAAGACAAGCAGTATATAATGTGTACCTTTGAAATGGACACACCCTTGGAATTGTACATACAGGTATGCATCACATTATCTGGGCCTGTGGTAGAGGATACCGGTGTCATCTGGCCGAACACTTGCAGATCACAAAGGTGGTAGGACTGATGTACTGGGAAACAGCTGATGTACCTGCACATGCCAGCATAACTGAAATGCCGCATGCATATCTGAGTGTCAGATGCGAGTAGTGTCCATAGCAGACATGCACCCAGCTCTCCCAAACACCACCCACAGATACCTCTCTGGTCATATCCCTGCTGTTGGGAATGTGTACAATATGACCCCACCTGTATATGGCAATAGCGAAAGAATGCAGCATGCAGTGCAGGTGTCCCATGCAGGTGTGTCCCTAGCTGTAGGCAGCACCCTGCCAGCATCCACACCACCTGATCAAGATTGATAGAAAATATTGGCATGAACACCTAGTATACCTACCCTGTCACCCCAGGGGAATATACTGTATGGTGGTCTGAGACTGTAGGACAGACAGAATGCAATGGCCTGCCACAGATGGCCTGCATCACCACCAAATAGCCTACAGGCCTCTGCCAAAGGCCTGTGTCTCACACATATTGCCAATGCATGTTATGTCATAGACACGCAAATAACAACATAACACACTCTGCATAAGCCATATGCAAGGCCATATGGACAAACCACAGTAACATGTCTACCATATCCCACTGCATGAACTGTGGACCAACACCAAAACACAGCTGTGATGAGGTGATAACTATAGGGAAAGTATCAGAGAATGTATGCATAATGTATGGAAGGGGATAGAATAATAGAGGGGGTGGGAGCATAGGCAGCATGGAATGTACAAAGTCTGAAATACAGCCATGTGCACATACTATCCCTGGCTGCAAACACAAAAATGGGTGGCTACAAACCTGCCCATACACCAGAATAGGGGTAATGTCCTGACTCATGACCCCTGCCTCTGGGTAACCTGTGTGAATCTCTACAGCTGTGAGATATTGCCATACTGTCATGTTGATGGATGTACAAGTATGGGAACCTCTGCCAGCACTGTACCAAGGTGCTGAACTGGATACACAGACCCAGCAGCAAGTGTCTGCAGCTCGCCCTCCAGAATGGCATAACTTAACATGAATATGTAGATGTCTGCCCACAAAACCGGACACAGCTGCAGTCACCCTTGTCCGCCAGGATATCACTGTGAGCAAGAATGTCCACCTGACAATACTGGAGAACATAAAACATCACAGTGTATAACAGCACACATGTCTGAATATCTCTGCTAACACCAGTACCATGTAGCAGAAGCAGCACAGACACAATCACCTACAGTACACACTATCCCCTACACAGTTTGTCCCCATATTGCTAAATGATCTACGGATACCCTGCAGGAACAGTTTGCTACCTGTAGGTGTACAACACAAAGGTCTGCACTGGAGTACAAACTACCTGGAATGGATCCACATATTCAGTACAAAAGGGCATACTGGGCATGCTTACACACTTAGAGAAATGAAGGCAATGTCAGACAACAACATACTGAAAAGGTCATACTGGGCATGCTCACACAAACAAATGAAGCCCATGTCTGCAAACAACAGTGGACCATACATATCTGACAGATGTTAGTGCATACACTCCTCAATATGCACCAGTCATGCTTTGCACACACATTGGATAGGAATATAGACATATATCCAAGGACAACGCACTGTAATAAGCCAAAAGTAGACATACATAGATGTGTGGAAGAGAGTGACTGTGACAAAGAGCCATCCATCATTAGGCCTGTCCCTCCCAGCACACAGCCAAATGGCTAGAACCACATGATGTGTAAATGTCACTCACTGTAGAAATTAGCCACTGGTATCCATCAGCAATACAGACTATGTGGTGCAAGTGCTAGCTGTGCAACACAACTGTACAAAGCAGTAGTCATTCGTCAGCTGTATACACATACCTGTGGAATGTAACCCTGCGTGTGCCTGCATGTGGTGTGTCAACCTCTAGATGAATGGGTTATGGCCCATGCACACACACAGACCTCCCACTGCTCTACTATGACAAGCCTGCTGATGTCATTCACTTTGAAATACATCTTTGGGAATGGAGCAGCCCAGTAATTTCTGTGGCATATCCTATAACTGTGTAATGCTGTAGTGTGATAAACTAGTCAGGTAGGAGTTCTAATTCCAGAAATGGCAACTGTGTGTGTGTGTGTGTGTGTGTGTGTGTGTGTGTGTGTGTGTGTGTGTGTGTGTGTGTGTGTGTGTGTGTGTGTCTCTGTGTAGAGAGCGATGCTTTTTAGGCAAGTCACACTCACTACAATTCAAGTGTCCTACTTTGGCAAGGCTGCTGATGTCATTCACTGTGAAATACATCTTTGGGAAAGGTATAGCCTAGTAATCTCTGTGGTGTGTTCTATAACAGTGTAATGCTGTAGTGTGATAAGTTAGTTAGATAGAAGTTCTAATCCCAGACATGATAACTGTGTGTTTGTGTATTTCTGTCTGTGTAGGGAGCAATGCTTTTTAGGCTAGTGTCATGCACTACAATTAAAATGCCCTACTTTGGCATGGCTGCTGATGTACTTCACTGTGAAATACACCTTTGGGAAAGGTATTGCCTAGTAATCTCTGTGGCATGTCCTATAATAGCATAATGCTGTATTGTGATACAGTACTCTGGTAGGGGTTCTATTCCCACACATGGCAAGTGTGGATGTTTGTGTAGGGAGCAATGCCTTTTAGGCAAGTCACACTCACTACAGATCACATACCCTACTTTGGCAAAGCTGCTGATGTCATTCACTGTAAAATACACCTTTGGGAAAGGTGTAGCCCAGTAATCTCTGTGGTGCATCCTATAACAGCATAATGCTGTATTGTGATATAGCATTCTGTTAGGGGTTCTATTCCCACACATAGCAAGTGTGGATGTTTGTGTGTGTGTCCTTTTGTTTGTGTAGGGAGCAATACATTTTAAGCTAGTCACACTCACTACAGATCAAATTCCCTACTTTGGCAAGGCTGCTGATGTCATTTACTGTGAAATACACCTTTGGGCAAGGTGTAACCCAGTAATCTCTGTGGCTTGCCCTATAACAGCATAATGCTGTAGTGTGATATAGTACTTTGGTAGGGATTCTATTCCACACATGGCAAGTTCAGTGATGTGTTTTATAACAGCATAATGCTGTAGTGTGATATAGTACTCTGGTAGGAGCTCTACTCCCACACATGGCAAGTGTGGATGTTTGTGTGCATGTTTCTATGTCTGTGTAGGGATCAATGCTTTTTAGGCTAGTCACACTCACTACAGCTCAAATGACATACTTTGGCAAGGCTGCTGATGTCATTCACTGTGAAATACACCTTTGGGGAAGGAGTACTCCAGTAATCTCCATGGTGCATTCTACAACTGTGTAGTGCTATAGTGTAATAAACTAGTTAGGTAGGAGTTTTAATCCCAGACATGGTAGGTGTGTGTGTGTGTGTGTGTGCCTATGTTTGTCTTTTGTGTCCTGTGTGGAGGTCAGTGTGTAACAAATAGACCCACTGTGGAGCAGGTTTAGCAAATTTATTATATGGTGGCCCTATTATATGTCACAATGTCCACCTTATAGGGATAACATATGTGAAATAGCCGAGAGGCTGGGGTGCCAATCCATACCCCTACATGTGACATCAAGGCCTGGCGAACAAAGTTAGCAACCCTTGTATTACCCAGAGAACACTCTCAACCCATGTCTCATACACAAACACACTTGCCTAGGCAACAACTGCTATGTTGGTAGTACCCTGCATATTGCCCACAGATAGTAACCATGGTGTTATTGCAGTGGACTACAGAGAGCATGGCATGTCCATCAGTACAATAGGCATGTACATGCAGACAGTGCGCCTTCACTATGTTCCACACTGGACACCTGTAACACCTGTGGTGCCATCAAATGTGACCCACAAAGGACATACCATGCCTTAAACACATGCCCTGCTGTCCATTACCAGTTCCCGCCACATGAGGCCAGGACTGGCGCATCTGATGATAACAATCTGTGTACACAACATGGGCCAGACACCTTAGGTACAGTTCCACATGTCACTCTACATGCATGTGAGATGTGTGCACATTCTAGACACTGTTCATGTCATGGAATAAAGAACACATGCATGGTAAGTAATGCATAGCAATGGCCACACACAATAGTTACCCAGGTGACAAGCTGGTTAAAACAATACCCACCTGTGTGGGCCAATCCAGATACTACACCCCTGAGCCACACTGCAGACCATTGTCATGTGGCCTGATGCCAAGGTATACCTACCACCTAGCCTTGTAGCCATCTGGCACAGTCAACCACTACACACCTGTGAAGCTATGCACCCATGCTTGTCAGTACTGGCTCCATGTGTCTGTCTGTGTGCTGTATGACGCTTTTGACCACATTCACACTCATTACAACCCCCACTGGCATACTGAAGTATGCTGTCTGATGTCAGACACCTCCACATACACTTTGCCCATGTAACATCTGGATAACCCCTGTGGTGCATGTTATACCTGCACAGTACTGTATTGTGGCAAACTAACTAGTGAGGAGGTGTATTCCTGACCCTGCCAAGTGTGTCAATGTGTGTGGGTCCCTGAGAGAGTGTGGCTGTGTTGACGCTGACACCTTTTCATGCGGACAGGCATGTGTACTACACCTACCATATAGCTACCATATTACTGTTGCAGATGTCACTCACCATCACATATACATTTGGAGAGCTCCTTAACATGTAAGCTATGTGGTGCATCCAATAACTGCATAGACATGTAATAGCAATACATAGTCAGGGGTTTGATACCCTGTACTGGTAGGTGTGTGACACAAACATGTGTAGATTTTACTCTCCCACCCCCTCCCTGACTTATCTTTGCCTCTGTCAGCCTCTCTCACTCCCTCTCTGGTGGATGTGGAGACTTACACCCGCTTTGCTTAGGCAGCAGCATGTGTTTTGTAAGTGATGCCCTCCTCTATGATTGCATAAGGAACAACTGTGGTAACATTCCCATAGCCAATTGCATGGAAACACACTCCAATATCTAGAAACATCATGCTGGTGTTGGGCCTTTTCATTCACTGTGAGCAGGACCTAGATCTGTTGTTTAGCAAACAGCATCTCAGATGGATTGGGGATGTACCTCTAACAACATACACTGTGTAAATAGGCCAACACACAGGAAGGGGATGTGCCTGGCATGACTACAGAATGCAAGGGTTGCTATTCTGCATTTGGAGTAATGTTGGTTTAACAGGGTATGTGTGGATATGGCTGGTCTACATGTTTTAATACCTGTCATGACAGTGCTATGTTTCTGAGGAAACCCCATCTGTAGGGTCACCTGCGGACGGGGCTGTGTGTGTTGCCTTTTGTTTCTTGAGTTACTCACAGAGCATCTATCTGTGAACTGCAGAAGCATAGTGCGAGGATTGCAGTCAGTACAAGGTGACAGACATGAGAGTTACTGACCTCATATCCCTCATAGGACATATGTCACAACAAACCCTGTTACAACAGTAAATGTATGAGGTTATCACAGCAAAATGTCAATATTGGCCTTGTGTTTGTGCCTCCAGCCACAACTCTGTCAACCTGTGTACATATATCATGAAGTAAGAGGTACATATGTCCTGTACAACATAATTTATTGATATCATATCTGATAACAAGCCAGTGAGCTATCAGACTGTGACACATGTTATGTATAATAGGGGTTGTCGTTGAGGACATAACCTGGGTATTCTGTGGTTGTGTGTACAGTACTGAGGTCTGTGTACTTATGGTGATTGTTGACATTGTGTGTATTGTGAATATGTACCTTGGCCTGTGTACAGACTGTGGTAGATGTCATTGTTCTTGGTCCTGTTCTATCTGATGTTACATGCTAGTCCACTGTATATTACCCTATCAGCTTACATGTTTGTAGGGCCAAAAACACACATGTCCCATACCACAGACAGGCATCAGACCACACTGTGTAGTGGCCCAGTATATGTAGGGTTAGTGTGTGAGTGGCAAGTGGCACATATGAGGATGGTGTTGATCAGATAGTCCATATACTGTAATATTACACTAGTTACCATATGTGGCTGTGGCTGTGTTCACATTGGTTATAGTTATGCACTTTCACACAGGTGTCTGTTACTCTGTCCTGTGACATGCCTGTAGAGCCTGCTATATATGCAGGTACATGTGTATTCCCCCATAAGGAATGTAGGCCAGTGTTGTGGCAGTCTGCCTGTAGCCTGCACAGTGCTTTGTTACATGCCTAGCGGCTTAGTGTACTTACCCAGTATGATGTTATGTCCAGATACCTGCAAGATGTACTGTTGCCAGCCACCATAACAGTCATGTATGTCAGACAAAGCAGTGGGATGCTGTACAGATGTATGTCACTAACTAGTGGGTAGTATGTGGCCATGGCACCTCTCTACCAATGGTTATTATGTGTCAGAACAAACAGGGGTGTGTGAATGCATAACCAATAGGGGCAAATGTATACCAGTATTTATGTGATATACCCATCTACATGGCGGTTAACATCCACATTGTCAGGCTTGGTTCACATGCCTTGCACTAAGGGGTACTGTGTATACATCTGGACTGACCAGAGAGTGTTAGACTGTCCAAATTTATTGACCATATCTCTGCTGTAGTCCATAGGATCATTACTGTGCTAGCAGTGGTACTGTACTATGATGTCCTTAGGATGTCTGTCAGTAGCCAATGGCGCACATGTTAAAAGCAGATATGACCTCTCACACATAATATATCTGTGAAGACAACACCTATCATAGTAGCAATAGTCTACATATATACCTGCACTACATACCTGACATCCCCTTGCACTAAGAGGTTGGGACTATTGGGACTGAGGTAGGGCTCCACTCCATGTTCAGGACATATGGTGGACATATATGTATATATAATTATCCATATATCTATATAGATATATACACATATACATATTGACATACACAGATGGATATGCATATATACATATATGCATATATACATATGAGCACTCAGATATATACATATACACAGCAGTATATGTCTACACATATACAGATAGAGATACATATGCACATATACTTATGGATATCTACATATATATTGACAGTAATAGGTATATCAGAATAGATATATATGTGCATATAGTTATAGATATCTACATATATATCTACATAAATAGGTATATCTGTACACATAGGGTGTACATACATATATAGTTTTATATAGATATATATATATATATATATATATATATATATATATATATACACATATGAAGAGACGTACACATGGCCATATATATGTTGCACTATACAGATGTGTATACAGACATATGTATGAATATACATATGTATGTACATGTAGACATATATCAACCTATTATATGTATATATCCATATTCCTGTCATATGCAAACATCACAGTTTTGTATACTCTCCCAGATGTATCTCACCGTATGTATCTGCTATGTGTACATTATGTTAAAACAACATATGTGATGCAACAGTCATATTAATAACAAGTACTGCACAATTGTGGAAGTAAAGGCAATTATTCAGTACTAATCAATATGTGTATTGACAGATATCTTGGAAAAACAACTGCTGTCTTCACAGTCGTCATGGCGTAGTGGTTAAATGTTGTGTACAGGGTCCTGCATTTAAGACCTGCAAGGGCTATTCATTTTGTTGCTGGGCAGAACAAGGGATGTCAGATACAGAGTGGTTAAGGCAGTTTTGAGCAGCTTTAAGTGTGTTTGTGTGGGTTTGTATGAAGCTAAGTAGTTCTAAGCTACAGGTAAACATACAGGCACTTACACAGTGTAGGCTTCGCTTACCAGTGCACAAATCAGCTTAGTTGTTATATTACAGCAATGTTGATACCTGCTAAGCATGGCTTAGCCCTGGTAACCAGTTCACACCACCCAGTTTGATAACATAGCAGGGTAATGACATCTGTAATAAGTGCATGTAATGCCATGTACAATACATGTGCCTATGTGCTGTCATTACAGTAGCAAGGGGTGTGAGTGTCATGTCTGGGACACAGATGTATATGAGGCCTGTAGAACACTATTATCCATGTGACTGTGTTACATACAGGGGTAGTAGCCCAGGGTACGTGCTGTCACATTGGCATGTAGTGTATCATGGTACTACTGTTGGCAGTGCCTACCCATGCAAGAGTAGAGTGCTAAATTTAGTACTGACAACAGGCACACCTGCAGGCATAGCTGGTCTCTGAGGCCTCCCTGTTGTATCCCTGGTGTGTGAGCTGTGTCACAGTATATAACCCCTACTGTGTAATGATGCGACATGTGGAATGTGACTGTAGACTACTGTCTGTACAGCACATGATAGCGAGGGCTCCTGAGATGTAGTTATGGCATACATATTGTTGTCAAATGTCTATCTGTCAACACATTCTTCCTACTGCATAGCTACTTGCCAAGCTGATGACTG
Source organism: Protopterus annectens (assembly GCF_019279795.1). Taxonomy (NCBI): domain Eukaryota; kingdom Metazoa; phylum Chordata; order Ceratodontiformes; family Protopteridae; genus Protopterus; species Protopterus annectens. The sequence continues at coordinate 1,488,315,214 of NC_056731.1, read as the reverse complement.
TCAGTCCCTGTACAGATGTGTAGATAGCAGGTATCCTGCTGGGATATGTACAGGCATCCTAAGCTTGATTGACAATGACATGCCTGCCCAGCTGTGTAAGAACTGGCACATATTGGAGATAACACCCTGTTCGCACCACATGCCATGGGTACCTCCACTACACTACCACAGTCAACTGAACATGCTTGGGTACAGGTCTCCATCACAGACACTAACTATGTGCTGTAATGCATGTTGCATGCATGTCAACTTGATCACCTCAGTGGCCATGTGCAGGAGGCACCTGGTGGAATGGCTGATGCATGTCACTGTCACCCTGAGGGTCACCACAGTAGTGTATGTCGATAGCTTGCCTGCTGCTACATGGCAGGTGACAGGATACCACTGTACACACAACCCCTACACAACCCATCTCTCCCTGGACAATAGCTAGGTACATAACTATGACCACCTGCAGAGATGCACCCCAGTACTGACACATGTGCACATGTGCATGATTGAGTATAGCAGTGTCTGTGTGTTAGCTCACCTGTACATGGGAATTCCATGAGGGCCTTCTCAGCCACCGTAACACCCATTGCCATACCAGTTGTGGCTGCTGATGTATGGGACATTACATGTACCCTGTTAAGCTCCTCTCCATACCAGCTACATAAGCCTTGCAGTACCATCACAACAGTCTTGTACAAATGGGTTGATAGGCATGTGATACCCATTGTGTTCTGGCAAGTGTGTGCATGTGTGCATGTCCGTTTATCTGTGGGGTACAGCATTCTGAGGCCACATACTCCTATTACAATACCCATTGCCACACAATGTACAGATAGTGCTGTTGCTGCCCATAGGTGAGGCATGACAATGCAACACCCTGCTAAGCATGTGGCATGTGCATTAGATGCATATCCCTGTAGTACCACTGTTGGGCTCTACAATGGGTTGTATCACAGTCATGGCCAATGTGTGATGGTGGGTATGTCAGAGTGTCATCATGGGTTTCAGGGAGTACAATATCCACTGGGAGATGTGGGTACTGTGTACACTGTCATTACACCAAGGTCCACCCGGTATATGTCCCATGTACCACATCATGGTTACCACTATCACCATCAACATTACAGGTAAATGATACCACAATCCAGGCCAGTTATGCATGTGCTGTGTGCAGCCTACCTGTAACACATTGGACGCATGATCAAATTAGTTAGCAGCACTAGGCCAGGGTCTCTCGGATGTGTGTTTGCCTATGTGTTTGTTAATGTGTATATGAAGGTATGTCACACTATGTATTGTCCATATACACCTATTACATCCCCCATTAGCATACTGTACATGTCTCAGGATGTTCTGCATGTAACATGGGACACACTTCACCCTAAATGCTGTGTGGTGTGTGCAATGGAAGCCACACACTTCAGTATCACTACATACCTAGGTAGGGGTCTAGTGCCAGTGTTGCCAAGTAACAGTGTAATTGTATGTGGCTGGGTCTACATCAGGTTGCAGATTATACATGCCCCAGTGGGTCACCTGTCTATGTGGCACAGGCAATAACTTTTATACAAACTTGTGACATGTGTTCAACTGTACCCCAGATATGGCACAGCCATGGTATCATCACAGTGCCATACTCCATTGTGAAATATGACTGTAGACCATCCTCATGCTGACACATATACACCTACAACACAAATGGATAACATTATAGAGACCACAATCAACCAGTGCTACTAACAGCTATAATGCATCATTGCTGGACCGCTACACTACCTGACTTCTATGCATTACACTTTACTCCTTACAACATGTTACACTGCAGTACTGTGGTACAGTGTAGTGCAGTCACTGTGTGCATCAGAACCATATTAGCCTGTCCCTGCATCAATGGTATAGATGACAGAGATGTGGCACAGAGTATCATCATATGCACAGCGTGTGTTGTTGGTTTACCAGAGGCTGAGGGAGGGCCATACATTTGACACCATGTGTGTGGGTGAGGGGTGTACTGAGATGAACTGGGTGTGGTGATGTGGTGTGTGTAGGTATGGGGTTGCCCTAGGTGTGTTTGCATAGTGTGTGTGTGTGCATGTACACAGTTCTGCCATGTGGCTGCCCTACACAGGTTTTTATGGACAGCTGCAGACCATACCTGGCAGGGTGTGCAGTTCACTGCCTCTGGCCATGGACACGTGAACTGTGCCTGCCAGGGGTTCCATGGGCACATCCAGGTACAGGCCTCAATGTGCTACTCTTACCTGAGGATGACAAATGTCCACTGGTACCAGGTCCCTCCTGGGACTGGCCAGGACCACATGCTCATGGCCTGCTGTGGTGTGGTGCAGACAGTGCCCCCTACAGTGCTGTGGCTGGTACTGCTACTACGGGAAACCCTTGGTGTCCTAGCATGTCCACGTTGGCTGCCAGCTGTTGGCATTGCTGGCCTACATCCACGTGGCCATCGCCACACTCCCACCACATGTTCAAGCATGGACAGACCATGGTCAATGAGGGTCATCATCTCCCCAGACCGTCTATACATGAACTCAATTAATGCATGGATGGCACCAGCCAGTTCACAGGCAGTGTCACTTGCAGATGTGAGAGCAGCCCTCTGCAGCCTCAGGCTCTGTCTGGTATAACGTTCTATATGTGCCTGCACCACCATGACAGCCTGAAACATTTACCTGCTGGTACCAGCTGTGTCACCTCTGCCAGGGGCATGATGTTCAATGGCCCTACCTCAAGCACCCTGGGAAATCTGCATATGTGGTGCCATGCTGGACATCTGGCTATGTCTGTTGTGACCAGACACAGTAGGCATGGTTACCACACCTTCCTGTGCACTGCCACCAAATGACAGCTGTCCCTCCACTATGGCTACTGGTGATGGGGTATGTGTAGGCACTGAAACTGTGTGTGGAGTTGGGGTGGTTAAAAGGGGGATGTCAAATGATGGTGCTGCTTCAGCCCCTGACAACCCCACCTGTGCCTCAAGAATACTGTCATCATCGTCGGTGTCTGTATGGACACCAACATCAGATTGCATGCAGGAGGGACCCTGACCCACCTCGCCACTTGTGGGGGAAAACAGTAAATGCACTTTAAAACCTGTACAGCATTGCTTAACAGTACACACACACACACACACACACGCACACACACACACACACACACACACACACACACACACACACACACACACACACACACACACACACCACCATAATACCTACCTGTCCGTGACTTTACAGACAGTCCCACATATATTTCCATGTGTTCCCCATCCTGCATCACACTTGGTAACATACACACATTGATACCACTCATTAACATGTTAGTCCTCTAAATGCCTAGACAAGTGATCACAACACAAGACTTATTACTACATTACCTGCCTGACCTGTGTGTAGTGGTTTTAAATGGCCTCGCTCCTGTCATTCAGTGTTCATCCTGTGTATGTCCGGACATCATGAGCATGGCCTCTATATGTGTGGGCTACTATGTTCATCTATAATATCATGCACTGGTGTGTCATGTGTATGTATTGCTCAGTACATGCCAAATATGCTGCTCAATCAGCCTATCATGTGACAACTGTACTATATGGATACACACCCTGGTGTTGGCTAGTACTTCCCCAATGCATCTGTAGTGCTGCATATGTGGTTTGTCGGTCACCTCTCTGCTGAATGCAATATTACGGCTATACCTGGTGTCTACCTTCCCTCTCAATGCCTGTTCCATGTTACAGACCTTATTATACTATCAGCTGTCCTGTGATTAATACATGACAAGTATTCCTGGTGTGTAATGTGGCAGTCCATGTCCATGTACTGCACAATCCCAAAGGGAGGTACTACTGTATGGTCAACCCCACAATCACACATGTGCATACATGGCCAACCACACAAACACACACAGATGCACACACACATCCTACATGCATCAACCTCCTTCATTTTCACCAGAGTGACCCTACAGACAAACTAACTACCCAACAGGATGCACACACACAGGTGAGGTTGCACAATGATAGTACACACAGTCCACCTATTACCCATCTGTCAACATGCATAGCATATGGTACATAACAACATGCAGTGCAGCTATAGTCATTTCATGCTAGCAACAGTATACATGTGTGTGATACATGTGCTGTGTCACTAGGTGATGCCCCATCCCCTGGATACCACTGCACCCATGTACACAGTATTGCTGTGCACCTGTTCTGCAGCCTGCCTTGTACTGTGCACCACACCTCACAGGTGTACAACCCATTGCTGAATGTGTAGTACTGTGTCAGTTATGTCAGCTTTAATACTCACAGCCCCTATGTTGTTCAGCAACACATACCTGGGATGATATGTGGACATATGTCATTTGTGAATGCCTGATGTCTAATTTACAGCTCTCAACATCAGCGGACTATGTATAACCAATCCAATACTCTTACACTGACAACCATCAGAGTATACCGTGGCTATGGGGGGTGTACACACCCTTATTGATATGATGCAGCCATCCTTGATCTGCCATGGGACCATATCACTGCATATCTTAACAGTACATGAGCCTGATATGTGACATATATCCTGTACTTTCACATGCAGTGTTTACAGAATGTGTTAGGTGTGCAGATGCTGACCACAATGCATACACTCCATGTGGGCATATGTGGGCAAACCCTTATCATGATGGTTTGTTGCACCTATTGTTATGTGTACTACAGCAGTCACTACTCCTGGCAGGGGTATACTAGCATGGGGCATCTGCATTTGCCAGTGTATGTTCAGTCTGCCCTATACATGTCCCCCTAATCTGCATGATTGCAAGGTCTACTCATGTGCACATCCCTTGGTGTTCATAGGTTCATAGGTTGGTACTTGGCTAGCAGCCCTAGGGCCTATACAAGCCTAGCCACAACAATTCCCTGGCTATTTCTTCCCACATTATTTACTTCCCTTGACCCCTGGCAAGCAGGGCGACTGACCTGATCCCTGGGGTAAATTTCCTATCGGCCATCCAATCATCAAGGTTCTTTTTGAAGAGAGACAAAGAGGCGCTCTGCTTGACATGTATGGGAAGTCTATTCCAGAGTCTAGTGAGTCTCTGGGTCAGGAACCTATCCCTCCAGCATATTTTGTTCATTGTGATGACAAGGTTTAGATCCCTGGAGTGTGTGGCTCTGAGGGATTGGAATTTGTTTAAGTGCAGCATGTTCAACAGCTCTGGGTTTGACATGGCCTTGTATGTTAAGCAGAGATCGCCTCTGAGTAGACAATATGTGAAAGAGTATAGGTGGAGTTTTTTTAGATGGTCAGCATAGGACATCTGCTTTAGGTCTGTGATTCTTTTAGTGAGGTATTTCTGTGGCTTTTCCAGTTGTTGCAGATGTCTTGAGAGGTACATACCAAATGGGACATTGTATTCGGTAATGGGTCTAATGAGGCATGAGTACAGTGGGACAATGATCTCCTTTTTTTCTGGATGAAAAGCCCTTAGTGGTGAGGTATGCCACATAGAAGGATTTCCTGACTGTTGTGGTGATGTGGTTATCAAAGGTGAGACCACTGTTCACCTGTGTCCCTAAGTCTCTTACAAACTTTCAGTGTTTAATGAACTGCCACCTATGTGGTAATTCATGAGTACATGTTTTTTCCCAAAGGGGATAACTATGCATTTCTTGGCATTGAGCTTGAGCCCATGGCTCTGGCACCAAGCATCTGTTTCTGTAAGGCCCTTTTGTAGAATATCCACGTCATTTGGGAATTCAATAATGGCTCCCAGTTTGCAAGCAGTAAGTTTATCTATGATTCCAGAGTTGGGGATGGTATCGAATGCCTTGACGAGGTCCAGATAGGCTGTGTGGACCACCTTACCCTTGTCCACGGCTCTGGAGACTGACTCAAAGAAGTCAGTCAGGTTCAGGAGACAAGATCAGCCCTTCATGAACCTAAACTGCATGGTGTCCAGTGTATGAAGGTTGCCAATGTCTTTGTTTATAAGTTCCATGATAATATGTTCCATGGCCTTGCAGATCAGGTTAATCAGACTGATGGGGCAGTAGTTCCTGGGATCCAAGGTGGATCCCCCCTTGTGTAATGGGATTACTGTAGCTGTGCACCACTCAGTGGGCACGAAGCCTGAGGTGAGGCTATGATTAAACATGACATTTAGGTGAGGTGCCAGTTCATTTTGTAGTTTATGTAATACACAGCCTGGGATGTCATTTGCTCCCATGGATGCTGTATTTTTTTGCTTTGGAGAGTGCGTTTTTTTACCTGTGTGGCCGTTATTACCAGAATTTGGCAATCATTCGGTATTCAGATGGGCCTTTTAGAGGGTGAGGAGGGGGGTGAAGTTTGCACTGAATCGATCTGCCAGGATATTGGCAATATCCTTGGGGTCAGTATATTTAATGCCCTTTTGTTGTAGCTTAGAACAGATCTGAGCATTGCCATTTAGATTCTTGACATAGCTATAGAATGCCTTGTGGTTGTCTTTGGAATCTTTGGCAATTTTATTTTCATAACTAGCTTTGAAGAATTTTGTGAGGGATCTCAGCTTCTTACTGAGGCTGGTAAAGGAGTTTTTTGAATTCTGGGATTTTCCTCTTTTCTGCAACAGTTTCTTTCTTTTGTTGTAAAGTTTGTTTATGGCAAGGGACCACCAGATTGGCTTCCTTTTTTTGGAGGAGAGTGTCTTGGTTCTATTGGGGATGGCACAATTCATGCACAAGTGGATGTGCTTGTACAGTGCCTTAGTGTAGGATTCAGCAGTCAAACTTTCAGTTCCCGTCTGCAAGGGTGTTATGAAGTTTGTCACTTCTGACTTGAGTAGCATAAAGTTGGCTTTGGAGAAGTTTTTTATGGAGGTTTCCTTACTGGGGGGTGGGATGTTTACGTCAAGGGTGATTAGCTTATGGTAAGACCTGACCGACGAGGGGGTGACCACAGGTGTGGAGCATTGATTTCCCATGTTGGTAATGACCAGGTCTAGGATATTGGAGCCCCTGGTGGGACTAAGGATTAGTTGATCCAGGGCATTGAAATTTATGAATTCCAAGAACCGTTGGGCAAAGGTGTTGGTACACAAGTATTTTTCCCAGTTAATGGAAGGGTAATTGAAATCACCCAGTATTAGAGTGTTTGGTTGTATCTTAATATTTTCCAGTATGTTTAGAAAGGTGTAGTGAGAATCTTGGGGCATGGTGTGGGATCTGTAGCAAGCTATAATTGGATTGCAGTCTTACCTAGTGTTAGTTGCACCTGGAGAATTTCAGACGCATTGTGTTGGGCAACTAGACTGGTGTTGTGAATATCCTTGGTGAATATGGACGCTCCTCCACCTTTAGTGTTTCGGTCCTGGTTTGGTGGCCGAAAAGTGTGGTAAGAGATGTAGCCTGGTATTGCAGGGGTGCTCTCTGGAGCCTTGAACCAGGTCTTAGTTACTGCACAGATATTGATGTTCTCCATTTTTGGGAGTGCCTCAAGAGAGTGGATTTTGAGGTTTAGACTTCTAGCATTGAGTTGCATTATCTTCAGATTTTGCATGTTTGTACCTGTTACAGTGGTGGTTTTGTACTTTGAACTTTGCATAAAAAAGGTACTATAGGGTGGCAACAGCCTTAACCAGTAACCTGAATCCCAGGGGTCATAGGTGCAGACCATCTCTGGCAAAGCATCGTGGTCTGTCGATCATGTCATCTCAGACAGACTGATACTGCATCCCCTTGAATGACACCAGAAGCTTAGCCAATTGTTGAAGTCAATCATTTTGTCCTTATACTGTGGTATCATTCTGGTTGAAGGCGAGATGCTACTCAGGGCTAGGGTCATACTTGTCTGGGCAACATGATCAGAGATCTCTTCCATGTCTCTTCTCATGTAGTCCATGGAGGTACGTCTTAAGTCATTCACTTCAACATGGACAATGACAGTCATATTTGTACTTGTTGTGGAGTGACTTGAGTGCATGCCTTATGCAGTGGGTCCTGGCACCCGACAGGCAGCTGACTGTAATTTTCTCCTTGTTCAGCCTGGTGAGTGGGACATCAGTGTGTCTGACTATAGAGTCACCTATGACTAAAGTGTTGTGTATGTTGTCTTGCCTTAGGGGCTGTTGTTGGGTGGCACACGGGTGTTGTGAGTTATGTGACACTTTGCTTGTGATTGGTGTTTGTTTGCGTTTCAGCTTCGGAGGTCCTTGTTACTTGGGCAGGTTACTGTTAAGGGCCTCCACATATGTGAGTATAATGTTGCTATGTGTGGGTGTTGGTGGTGTGGGTTTAGAAGGGCTATGTGTTGCTTGAGGTGTAGTATGGGTGTTAACCTTCTCCTCTTGACTCTCTAGCACAATCTTGGGTGGAGAGAGCTTTGCTTCCAATTTGACTATGTAACTGCATCTCTTGCAGGTTGCAGTGTTGGGTGATAGGAGGAGATGGTTGTCTGTGTACATGACACAATTGCTGCATTGCCCCAGTATGCCCAGATTCACCAGATGGACAGGAGAAATCACTGGAAGCTGACACTTGGACATGCCTGGTTTGGTGCTTTTTTTTTGTAAAGTACAAGTGGCATGAGGCTGGCTAGGAGCTCCTCCACACATTTCAGGGGGAGATTGATGGCATGCCTCCCCCTGTGGTGAGGTGATCCCCTAGACTGCAGCAGCACACCAACAGGCATTGCAAAGCAGGTCAGAACAATGATGCCGGACCTGCTCATAACTGTGGTTGTGCAGTCTAACATCATTGACCCTGTTGACTACGTCATTCCACAGGGCAGTCCATTCCTGCTGATCATGGGCAGCCCAGCCAAACAAGACTGAGTAGTGCTGTATGAGGTCATTCACCAGAATGTCATTTTCAGCTGCTGTGTACGCTGGCAGCCTTCCATGGGACATTGTGCCTGAAAGACATAAAGATGGACACAGGTGTGAGCAAGTCATGCAGCAAGGTTACCACATTTCTTATTACACATCACTGTCACCCCTCCATCATATCAGTGACAATAAACTGTGCACACAACTCAATAGATATGGCTACACATACCTACCAGTGGGGCAGATATTGTACTGCACCACGCTTTGTGCAATGAGTTTGTAGCCATGTTCCCTGTGTGGACACTATGATTGCTGGCCTGTTACAGGCTATTCACTTGAATGCCATTGTCAGGGCCCGAATGGTTCCATATATGCCTGTGGTATGTTTGCTATGTGTTTGCTGAACATCTGACATTTTGTGTTATTGAGGTTATCTACACATGCTGTTGGACATGTTCTGGGATTGTGTAGACTATTACTACCGACATATGTTCTATAACAGTGACACAATAGCATGTATATGTAGTATTGGCCAGAAGAATTACCTCTCCAAACTCATCTGCTCATGTTACCAGGCCACATCAAATGTGTGACCCACCCTGGTGCCTCCTCATGCACTGGTCCAGCAATACCGTCAGGTGGAACCAACTCATGGGATGTTACCCCACCCGCCTGGGGCACACACAGACATGTTCCTATCCCCTGAGGTCAGGTCCAGGGTCTCTTCCCTAACGGGCTCCACAGACACATGGGGGATGCCCTACATCACCTTGAGGCACCCAGTACACATTCACAGGGCCTATATGCTCCAACTGCTCAGCCTCCAGGCCAGGCACCTTTGGGACATGGACTACTGTTGTGAGTAGCAGTGGGTGGGAGGCTTGTTCCTATAGTGTCCATATTGGGACCCATGGGGCATCCACATCACAGACCATACACACCATCCAGGGTGTTTACTCACCACATGTCACATACCACCCCTGTAGGCTGTCCTCTATAACTACCAACCTTGACCACCTCCACATCTCTACCTGCCATACTTCCCCATATTCCCATTCCATACTTCACATATGACATACCCGTCCATGTTGCACACACTGACAGCTGTAGATATCGTGTGTATTGCTATGTGTCTGTTTCCACCCACATAGCATGCAGCACTGAGGTGGTAATATAGGGGACATGTATTTACATACATATATGTTTGTGTGTGTTTGTATATATGTAGAAATGTGCATATAGGTATATATCGAAATAAGTGTAAATATATATATGTATATATATATATATATATATATATATATATATATATATATATATATGTGTGTGTTCATATATATGTCTACACATGAGTATCTTTATATTTGTGGACATACATGTATATTATATACATATATATGTGTGTGTGTGTGTGTGTGTGTGTGTGTGTGTGTGTGTGTGTGTGTGTGTGTGTGTGTATACATATACACACCTATATGTGGGGTACATACAGACATCAGGTCCACAATCTCTCAACACCTTCCTGCACAGCTGCACTGTTCTGCCTTGCTACAACACAGACAGGTGCCACATATGGACACAGCCTGACATTAGGGGTTATATGTAGGGCCAGATTTTAGGTAACCCTATTACACACCTATGGCATCCCTGCATGCTACAATAGAGGTTAACCTGAGTATCCTGCAAGAGGTGGGCTATAGAACCCACGTGTCCATCATTATGGCATTGCTTCCACCACCAGCTATTGGCCACAGTAATATACACAATTCCCATTACACAACACACACTCTGATGGCTTACATCTTATCAGTCAGTGCTGCTCTGCACGGTAGATCGGTATAGTCCACTACCCACAGAGATGGACTCTATTGTCCTTAGCAGTTGTTCAGCTGCACATCATTACAACAACAACACCTGAAGGCACATATAAATCATTCCACATCATCTATCCCATTATTATGGACCAAGTACTATGGTCAATTACATGCATATATACTTCACATACCTGTTCTGGGAATGAAGTATCTTCTGGATGTTTTGCTTAATGTTTTTTTTTTTGTTTGTTTTTTTGTGCCTTACACACACACCCTTTTTTCTTTCTCTCTCTCTCTTTCTCTTTGTCTCTCTCCAGTAAATGGAATGAGCTGCTTTGCATCAATTGCAGCATGGATTTTGTAGGAGATGTACATGTTCAGGTGATAGCGTCTGTACCAATCAGTTTCCTCCACTTGCTACCTGCATCCAGCATGCTGTATAATACTTCCAATTACCATTGCCATGGCAACCAACTACTATAAATCGCTACATCATGTGGGTGTGGTCCCTTTAGCATTCCTGTATGATGGATATCCTTCCTGTGTGTGGGCAGCAGTGTTACAGACAGCAGGAAGCAATACCTCTTACAGAAGATCCTGCACACTCAGGCCAGCTACATATTTGTAGGAGATTCCAGAACTGCAGACAGAGTGTGAGTAGTATTGTATGCATTGTATAGCACCGGCATTGCAGGGTTTGTGTGTACATACTAGTTTAACTTGGAATGCAGTCTGTCTGCATAGCTCTCAACTGTGGGCCTATCCACTTGATTGCCAAAGGTGTCCCTATTATATTTTGTCTGTCTACCACATAGGTCTTCTGTCAGATATATCACTGGCAGTGTGTGTGTTGAGTGCTATCGGTACATGGCTACATCCATTTCTGTTTCTAACTTCATATTCCTGACTACGGGTATGTTGCAGACTATCCTGTAACACCAGCGACTTACTTAGTGTATGACAACAGTTTTACACATATGGGCCTGTGTTCCAGCCTCTGTCCTCCACCTACATACCAGGTTTTGTACATATGACATGCTGTCAGAGGTTATGTAGTGGGCTGTAAGTATGTCATGCTGCCATTCCTGCCATCAGTCTACTGCTGTTGTGTCCCCCACACATATTGTGGGGTTGAGTCCAGATATGTGTGGGCTTCACCTATACAATACATGTGTGCCCTTATGCACTCTAGTGACCAGTGTATGGAACAGTGGTATATGGCCTTGTATTATTGAGTCTGGAGGGGATGCACCATAATTAACATAGGCTGTTGCTACATGTGGGGGTATCCTGCCTAAAGGTATCTGGATGTACATTACCATACAATTTACCTTGGGTAAATTCAGGCTTACTGCTTCCTGCCATGCAGACTGTTCTGTTTGTCAGTGTGATTGTGATGGTGTCAGTTATGCCATGTTATGTAACAGATACATCCCATTGTGTCAGCTGAGGTCTTTACCCCCTAGGGATTGTGTGCAGAGTGTAGATAGAGGCTGCTGGACTATACATCTGCATTACTTACTGTTGATTGATTGGTATCCTGTGGCTCAGTCTGTCTTTACTATTGTACTACGTGAAGGCCTCAGCCTGGACAGCAACATATGTAAACCTTTCCAGACTACTGTATTAATATAACTGTTTCACAGTTGCATTAATCTGTTTATATGTATTTCAGTGTCTAAACAGATATATGATATGGCATATACAACTGTAATAGTACACAAATAAACCTTACCCATGTATGCAAACCTGTGAGTGGTGTTATATACTTTGACCTCTCTGTGGGTATATGTTGCAGGCAACAATTGTCATTTGTATGGGTGGATCATACAGGGTCCATTTGGTAAGGTGGCAACTGTAGGCATAGTGGCTGTTCTGTATTGTGTGCACCTTCTACATATGTATCTTCCTATACATATCTCTGTATGTCTATGTGTAGTTACAGATATATATATATATATATATATATATATATATATATATATATATATATATATATATAGATAGATATATATATATAGATATATATATGTATATATATATATGTATCTGCATATATGTGTCTGTGTATATGTTTCCTAGGAATGTTGATTGCTTCCACAGTGTACATTCCCTATGGTAGCCACACTGTACTGCATGATATGTTACTGATACCAGTCTGACATCATACAGGTGGGATGGAGTACTGTTAATATCTTGTGCCCATGTTGTGTCAGGTCCTGCTTATGTGATCTGCAACAGTTGGTATTGTATTGCAGGGCAGACATGTTTGGCTGTGGGGGGAGGGGGATATCTATACGTACAAGACATATGTTGTTTGGGCCCCCTCAACACCATTAACGGTGCATGTGGACATATATGTTTTTGTTATGTTCCCTTTTATATCTATAGATGTATGTCTGTATATACCTATATAGATATATATTTATGCCTATACATATATATATATATATATATATATATATATATATATATATATATATATATATACATATAGATGTAGACATATATATCTATAGATGTATGCATATGTATGTATATATGTTTATATATATATATATATATATATATATATATATATATATATATATATATATATATATATATATATATATATATATATATATATATATATATATATATTTTTATATAACTATATCTACATATATAGATATGTTATATCTATTTAGATAATAATATATATACACACACATACATCTACATGTTGAAATACATTTCCTGTACTGTTGAATGACTGGGCTGGATGATATGTTTGTGAAAACATCAGTTATGTGTATCTGACATGGCTTAGTGGTTAATCACTTTGGCTATGGTGTGTAGGGTCCTGAGTTTGAGCATTGCAAAGGCTGTTTATTTTGTTGCTGGGCAGAACAAGGGCCATTGGATACAGAGTGATTAAGGCACTTTTAAGCAGTTGTAAGCAGGTTTGTGTGGGTTTGGGCGGAGGTACGCACTACTAACTTCCATTACAGTTTCTTATACTTAGTTAGCTTCTAAATTGTTTAAACTGTGTAGGCATTGCTTACCCCCACGCAAACAAGCTTAAACCCACTTACTGTTTCTTAAAAGTGCTTACTCCTGCTTACCCCGTGCTAATTTTTTAAAAGAAAAGAAAAAAGGGTTGATAGGAAAGTGGTGAAAAAGGAGCACAAAGGGGGAAAGACAGTAAGGAAGATAGCTAGGGATTTGCAGGATGGTGTAGGGAAGGTACATAGCTTCCCATTTCTTCTAGAGAAACAGCTATGCATATACACTGAATTTGGAGGTAGATTTGGACACTCAAACCCCTGAGAGAGGGGTGATGACAACAATAATATGTTGTGATGCCAGCTAGACCAGATTACATGTGTCCAGTGGACACGTGCGAAATAGACAGCTATGTATGGGTCGAGATGGATGTTAGGGAGGGAGAGCAGGTATATTTGGGGAGGTGGCTTGGGTAGGTTAACAGACGAGACAAATAAGATGCATACAGAGGTGGTATATGACACATGTGGGGGGGTAAACACTTTGATGGGGAGGAGTGTTGGGAATTCGGAAGCTCATGAGCCCCCTAATGGAAACACTAGGACTGAGATCCTCACCCATGGGCAATCACCCCTGCACCTTCACAGCCCCAAATGTAGCTGTGCTGAGGGCTGAGTCAGAGAGCCAGGCTGACCCTCTAGTCATGACACGCGGCCCTCAAGCTGGCATAGAAGATCTCCAAACTGCTGATTGAGCTCTCTACGCACCACAACCCAGACCTGGCAATGAGTAACAGCTTCCTATCCGCGTCCGCTCCCAGTGGGGTGAGCCCCATCCCCTGAGGTGGTTCCTCCTGAAAATGGTGCAGGACCAACAGACGAGGAGGACCCAGGTTGGACCCCAGACATGCTGGTGCCCAGTGCCACGGACAGCTGAGGTGAGACAGGTAGGTCCGCTGGGACCCACATTCCCATATATGCTATGGTGTTTATGGTGTATCAACATATGTGGATTAGTAAAAGTCAACATATTCTAGGGTTAGGTATAACAGCATGCATAGATATTCCCATTAACCCAGACACCAGATATGGAAAAGTTGCATAGCAAATGGAACACATGCATATATGCGACCACAGTGGTAATAGCAACAGCATGCAGGTACATTGATGGCACCATGCCACCAGTGTTGGTGTATTTCAACATAGCACATGCATAGAAATGGATTTAAATAATTGTCAACCAATAGGACACATGTCTCAACATAACAGTGCAGTCATCATGTACCAGTTGAGGTGGATATTTAGTGTATTGTAGGAGATATGGTGGAGGGGAGAGAAAGATGTCAATAAACAACTACTATATTCTTGTAGTTTGCATTGCTTTCCTAGTCAGTGCTATCTGTACCGTACAAGTATTACCACACTACCCTATTGCCTTAGTTTATACATGAACTGGTTTTACCTGCAGTATACACCTCTTACCTGGTATACCTGTGGAGGAATTGTTTGTTAACACTATTTGTTTCTACACATACTCCCAGATTCCAGGTTGATGTTATGCACATACCTGCCAACCTCTTTTTTCACAGACTCTGGCCATGTCTTGACCACATGCAGGTGAGCCAGGACATATGTAGACTACTGCCCTCTTCAACCTTTAGTGACTTACAACATATATATATATATATATATATATATATATATATATATATATATATATATATATATATACAGGATTTCCTAGACAGTTATATTGTGTAGCACAGTATGATGACAGTGATCAGTGATACCTTATTATTCAGAGCAACTGCAACACTCACAATTCCATACAATACCAGAGTAAACAATGCCAGTACAGGTTATCAAGCTTTTATTTCTCGGCACAGTGTTCATATCCACCGTACCTGTGGGAGTAATGCTTGTTAGCACTACCTGAATGTTGCCACACAAAGTACCAGATTTCACATTAGTATTATGCACATACATCTCACTCTGTTACTGTATACACTCTGGTCACAGCTTGACAATGTCAGGGTGTAGATAGGGCACACTTGGCTTATTACTCTCATAACAGTTTGGGGAGTTCCTAGAGTGACAAGTTTGTTGTTTTAGATGTGTGACAATCAGTTGTATTTCTTCTTTGCTGCCTATACATCTGGGATCATCCCACTGACTTCCCAGGGGGACAGAATGACAGGCAGCAGATCTGGGCCAATTCACTGGACATTCTGGACATATCTGTACAGTTGTGGGGTATGATTCTGTATGCAGACTACTACCACTCCCAGGATTCGAATCATGGCTGTGTGTACTAAAAATACATCACTTCACATCTCAGTTGCATGTGCTATTTGGATTTTGTTGTCTGTTTTTTCACTGTTTTCTGTCTATGTCTCTCTCAGTTGTACTAAATGACCTCTGGGGATTACATCAGTCATATACAGACATTTCTATACATTCTATTTATGTTGAACAGTGTGGGTAATGGTGCTTAATACAACATTACTATTAAATGATTTGCAAATCTACATTACCATATGATACCAGAGTATACACATACTGTCCGGCAGTTAGACCTTAATTGTCAGGCTATTATGCTTTTATTTGCATACAAACTATATGAGACTCTTCTTGCCATATTCTCCGGTGTATGCAGTACTTGACTTAAACAATACAGGTTTTATACTGGCAATTAACTTACTAATGTTTTTAGATTTATTTCCTATGACAGTACATGCAAGAGTATTACTAACCTACCTCGTGTTGCATCCTCTGCAGGCGACATCCATGGGCCTCCTGGTTCATGGCCCGCTCACTTTCTACTATGAAGGACATAAGAGAAATATTTAGCCATACCTATCCATAATATACATGAGCTGGCAATTATTAAACAGGTAGTGGAGTGATACTTACACACAGCTGGGACAACCCCTACCATCCTAGCCTCTTGGATCCACTGATCCATGAGATCCCCCTTTATCCCGCTTCAGGTCAGCATAGTAATGCCTGACCTGCTCACTAGTTCGGGGTATGCCAGTGGCACTGGTGAGGTCATGGACGAGACGGTCCCAGGCTTTTACCTTATATTGGGAACCCTGGTACTAGCGCTGCAGCAGTTTCTGCTCATGGTCTTTGACAAAGAGTCCTGCCATGACTCTGGACTCCTGGATGCCGCAGCGCTGTGCCTGAAAGTGCACTCCCTCTCCCTTTTCTGACATGGTGACTGCAAGTGGAAGCTACAACCAGTTATGAGATGTATTCCTGCCTGTTGGGTTTAAGTAGGGCTGAATTCCCACACTTTGTCATGATTGGCCGGTTTTGAAATGGCTAAGCTATGGGCAAACCTGCTTACCTAAGGTTGGCATTGTTTAAAGGGGTATATCACTGGGCAAATTGAGTTAGCTGGCCTACACATTGCTTACACCAACAAAGCTGGCCTGTGCAATGCTTAGCATTGCTTAATATTTACTTTGCATTATATTTGCTTTTTGGTATTGATTTATTATTCATTACATCTTATATATATGTCTGGTATCCATGATTCATGTGTACATACACTGTATGGGGTCCTTGTGTTTAATAAAGGACTTCAACACTCTGTTACAATTACACCTCCCATCTGAGCTTACTTCTGTACTCCAGTTTATTTACATATTTATGTTATGTAGTAGGTTATAGAACATATGACTGTATACTGATTCCTTTCACATGTTCAGTTTGATTTTACTATAGTGAGGATTTGTTTGGTGATACCTCATTCTTATGTACTGCTGTGATGGCTTGGTGGTTAACTACTGTGACTATAGTGTATAGGGTCCTGGGTTGAAGACCTTCAAGGCTGTTTATTTTTATTGCTGGGCAGAACAAGGTCCGTTGGATACAGAGTAATTAAGGCACTTTTAAGCATTTGTAAGTGGGTTGGCGCAAGGGTAAGCACTGCTACCCTCCGGTTAATGATGCTTGCAGAGAGTTAGTTTCAATATTGCTTAACCCCTGTGCGCATTGCTTACCCCCATGCAAATGGGCTTAAACCCTCTTACTAGTGCTTACATATGCTTACTCCCACTTACTACTGCTTAATAGTGCTTACACTTGCTTACTAGTGCTTACTCCCGCTTACCACTGCATTAATTTAGACAGTGATGTCTAATGGTTCTTGGGGAGGTGGGGGATTTGACAGTTGTATGGAGTTATCATTCATTACACATTTTACCTTCCATTTGTATCGCTGATTCCTGTGATTATCTGTGGACTTTGCAACATTATGACACTGACACCTCACATCTGCACTTAATGTAGTATACTACTTCACAAATATATGTTATTTAGTAGGTTATGCAACTAAAAATATTGGTCATAACATGGAAAATGGAAAGTGCTGCAGTGGGACACGAACCGGGAATGACTGCTTATAAGGCAAATTCTCTCCCCACTACACTATGCTATACTGCTTTGTTTGCATATATCTTCCTTTTTATCTTCTTCTGACATTTCAGCTACATTAACCGCAACCAAGTGATGGGCAAACCCACGCACCTACGGTTAAATTTAATGTGTTTAATAAAAAAAATTATCTTTATATTGTTTATGTTTACTATTGCTCTTGTACACATGGGGGATGTTGCTGGAGGTATGCGGACACCTATGAGCAGTCCTGCTCATTCTTTTAGGGCTTTCTGCTGTTCTTCATTGCAGGGGCATGTATATTCTGAGATCTCTGCTCTGAGACATGCTCCCTGCACTCTTACATGCTCCATGTAAGATTAGGAGCTGAGGCAGCGCGCCTTCATTAATATGCATGGCGCTCTGCTGCCCTACTCCTAAACGGCCACTTCCATGCAGGACTAAGCTTGTCCTGCACGAAAGATTAGTAAATCTGGGGGAGTGACTATTACATTTGTAATATTTTGTAAACAACTAAAAATTTCTCAGCAACCAATCAAGTTAGACACATATTGTCAGCAGGATTTTATTCTTCTAGCTGACGGCTTTCATATGAGGCTAAGGAGTTCTGTCTGTGTTGCTTGGTTTTGAGATATTTAGAAAAATGTGAAAATTATATCTATATAAATTAATATAATAAAGACAACACTTAATATCTATTTACCCGCACTAGACAGAGGTCAAATTTTACTCCAGTTGAGTTTGCAATTGTGTAAGCTTTAAGATGAAATATTTTAAAACCTTGTACATAGCAAGGTATTGAAATTATTGATACAAATATCAACAAGCAATATTTGACACCTAGAGGTCTCAGTAGGAGTTAGCTGAAGATGCACCTGGAGGCATCAATCGGATTTAATGAGTTAAGCTTATTTCATCATCATCATCATCATCATCATCATCATCATCATTAAAATCAGCCCCCTTTTCCCATTTTTTTCTACACGGGGTCGGGGTATCGTGTTTATTGTCGCCAACTCTCTTGATTCAGTGTCACACTCTTGCCTTCTTCAACACTCATGCCTGATTATTGCAGATCTTCTTTCACACAATCCATCCACCTCTTTGCTGGACGTCCTCGCTTCCTCT
The DNA here is from genome assembly GCF_019279795.1 of Protopterus annectens. Taxonomy (NCBI): domain Eukaryota; kingdom Metazoa; phylum Chordata; order Ceratodontiformes; family Protopteridae; genus Protopterus; species Protopterus annectens. The sequence continues at coordinate 1,488,296,064 of NC_056731.1, read as the reverse complement.
TACCTTCTTCCTGTCTGTCCCAAATCTTCCACACCAGACTGTCTTCTGCTTTTCTACACATGTGCCCAAACCATCGTAATCTGTTTTCTTTGATCTTTTCTGCAGTTGGAGCTACTTTGGCTTCTGCTGTTATGTCCTCATTTCTTCATCTGTCCCACAGTGTGCATCCTACCAACTTTCTCAGGCACTTCATTTCCATCACTTCCAGTTTCTTCAACTGTTCTGCCAAGGTTTCTGTACCATACAGTAGTACTGGTTGCACCACTGTCTTGTACACCTTGCTTTTCAGCTTCTTTGGCATTCTTCTGTCATAGACTACACATGATACTCTATGCCAGTTGGCTGCAGCCCCTCTGATTCTAACTTTGACCTCTTCTTTCAGACTACCCTTCTCCTCAACCACCTCCCAGATACTTGAAGCTGTTTACCTGTTCCACTATCTTCACTTCTATCTCTATTCTCAGCTTCTTCTGATTTCCCCAATTTGCTGCCATTACCACCATCTTATCTGTGCTTAGTTTCATCACATGTGCCTTCAGATTTGCATTCCATCCTCCTATTCTTTGCTGAAGTTCTAGCTCAGAGTCTGCCTGTACTGCTACATTATCTGCATACAGCAGCTTTGTTGATTTGTCCCCTCCAACCTGTTTGCTAATGTAGTCCATCACCAGTAGGAATGGCAGTGGGCTCAGAGCTGAACTCTGATGTACACCCACTCCCACTGGGATCCCCTCTGTGAGGCCGAACACTGTTTGTACTTGAGTCACTGGGTCCTTGTACATAGCCTACACTAATTTAACCAATGTTTCTGGGACTTCTAATCACCACAGTACTGCCCAGATTAGCTTTCTTGGGACCTGGTCATATGCTTTCTCCAAGTTTAGGAATGCCCAGTTAGACTGTATCCTCATTTCTAGCTTCTTCTCAACCATCTGTCTCAGGGAAAACATTGGGTCAATTGTGCTGCATCCTGATCTGAATCTGAACTGTTCACCTCCCATCTTACATTCTACTACTTTGCATATCTGTTTATCAATCACTCTCTCCAGAACTTTCATGCAGTGTGGTAAGAGTTTGATCCCTCTGTACTGCCCACAGTTGTGGATGTCCCCTTTGTTTTTGCACACTAGCACAAGCATGCTTATTCTGCAGTCATTTGGGATATAACTTTCTCTCCACACTGCTATCAGTGCCCTCAGGAGCCATTTCTCCCATATCGCACCCAGCATCTTTATCATATCTGCTGTCAGCTCATCTGAGCCTGCTGCTTTCCCTGACTTCATCTTCCTTAGTGCTATTCTTACTTCTTCTAAGGTGGGCTCTTCTTCTTCTCTAATTGTAGGCTGCTTCTGGGGCAGTACAGCTTCTGTGGAGTTTTCTTCATTCAGAAGCTGCTGGAAATACTCCTTTCATCTGCCTTTATGTTCTGTGGACTGGTGAGCAGGTTGTTGCTGGCATCCCTTATGAAGGGTGTCTGACTATCTTCTTTATCTTACTGTCTTTGCCTTGCAACCTGATATAGTTTCTTTGTGCCCCTTACTGAGTCACTTTCACTTTCCATGACTGGACAGGTGATCCGGTGTGGCGACCCCTAACCTGAAAAAGCTGAAAGAAGAAGAAGAAGACTGAGTCACTTTCAAGGAGTTGGTAGAGTACCTTCGATGCCCTTTTCTTTGCTATTGTGACTTCTTTCTTAGCTTCTTTGTTAGTCAACCAGTAGGCCTTCCTAGCCTGGTCAGTCTTTTCTATCTCCCATTTCTTCCTGCACTTCTTATTTCTTTTGATGACTTCCTGGACTTCTGCATTTCACCACCAGCTTTCCTTATGTACCTAATTTCCATACCTGGCTCGGGCACATATCTTTTCTGTAGTCCTAACACATGCTGTTTTTAGGCACTGCCACTCCTCTTCAAATCCACCTATTTCCTCTACTTCTTGGGGTGCTAGAGCCCTGAGTAATTCCTTGAACTGCTGTACTTTCTCTCCAGTCAACTTCCAGGTCTTCAGCCTAGTGTCTGTTGACCTTAGAGCCTTCTCTGACCACTGCTTGCAGCTGATCTTGTGGCAACTAATGGTTTATGTTGTGGGCTGACTGTTTCACTGGGGATGATGTTGCAATCATGGATTCTACCGTAGTCCTTTTTCCTTACTAGGAGGAAGTCTATCTGAGTTGCATGTTGGCTACTCTTCTATGTGATCTTGTGACTGTCTCTCTTTCTCAACCATGTGTTGGCTACTATTAAGCCATTTGACAGAGAGAAGTCTAGAATGGCTTCTCCTTCTTTATTCCTGTTACCCCACCCATGTGGACACAGGCAGTCCTCATATTCTCTTCTGACTGTCCTGATATGTGCATTCAAGTCACCCATTATCAACACCAATTCATGTTGTCCTGCTTTATCTAGTAGAAATAGCAACTGCTGTCTGAATGCATTCCTTTCCTTACTATCACAAAACTGCTGTGGAGCATTTGCTGAGATTATGAATACTGCTGTATCATTACACTGGAGTTGGATTTCCATGAGTCTGTCATTAATTCTGGTGATATCCCTCACTGCCTTCTGAAGCCTCTCTCTCACCACAATTCCTACACCATTTCTAGCCTGTCCCCCACCTGAGTAGTAGAGTCTGGATACCAAGTCAAGTGGCTTTACTGCACTGCCCTTCCATCTCATTTCTTGGATACATAGGATGTCCAGCCTCCTCCGTATCATCACATCATTTACTGCCAAGCTGCGTCTTGTCAGTGAACCTACATTGAGCATAACAATTCTCAGTTCATGTTTGGAAGGCTGGTTGGTGAGTTAAACTTATTTATAATATGGAAAAACAGCACTCAGTGTTGAGCAAAACTAATAAACAAAAAAACACTGGGGGCAATAGAGGAACGAATCCCAAACTAGCATAACCAAATTTTATTCAATGCTTTCATCAGAAAGACTTCTTCAGAGATATAAAATGATAAAACTTCGTCCATTTAAATACTTAACATTCACACCCAACTCTGCATTAACCAATTATTCAATGAGCTCATTGTCCTGTTTAAAGAAATCCACATTATTTGTAGAGCCATCCAAATTAACTACATACCTAACTTTCTTTCTTGTAAAAAACATTTAATATTGACTGCATTATGGAGTCCAGGTGGACTACCGGCCCTTAACCTTAGTTGCCACAAGGTTTCTTTCAACCCTAATTTTGATATTACCCCCCCCCCCACAATCTTTTTTAATGTGTTCTAAAATAGACTAGAAGAATTTCTTATACAAAGAACAAACAGAAGCATGTCTATATAGGGCATTATTTTCATCTCTAATTTTGATAGCATAATAATGTTCTTTAATATGCTTATTTCACTGTCTAGTCATCATGCCTATGTAACATGCCATGCATCCAGAACACATAGCAATGTAAATTACATGTGAGGTGTTACAGGAAAATCTGCCTGGTACTGAAATAGTACGGTCTGAATGTGAGAAACACATATAGGGTTCTTCACGGATGTACCTGCAAGCAGTGCAACTGAATCATTTATATGTGCCTTTGGGTTTGTATGACAGTGGAATACTAATTCTAGTGTCAGCATGTTCTAATACATTTTTGATGCTACCAGCTTTTTTGTAAACAAAACTAGGAACATTCCCCAAAACTGATGACAAATCACAATTACCATTGATACTTTTCCAGTTGTTCTTAATTATATTTTTAATAATTTCACTGTCTACAGACATATCTATGACACATCTAGGACAACATACAAATTCTTCTGAACCTAAAGAAATCTCCTTTACTAACAAACCATGAGTTAAAATTGGTGGAAAGTCTGTGCACCTTCATCCTAAAATCTCAGCAGCTAAATAATTTAACAAAGACTCTGAATATCCTCTGAATAAAAACAATTCAGTGATAAATTTCATATCTGTAAGAAAACCATTGTCATCACTAGTCAGCTGTGAAGTTCTAATGTAGTGTCCTTTAGGAGTATTGTGCTTCATAAATTTCAGGCGATTGCTATGAACATGCAAATAAGTATTGACATATGTTTTTTTCTATGTATTTTGCTGGAAAAATGTTTGTTGATTGTGTTCCAGCTTAAAGCAACATCTAGATAATTGACCTGGTGATCAAAATCCCTTATAGTGAAGTTTAAAAATTCACTACTAGCATTTAACGGATCTAAAAAAATATTAACTGTTTCTTCCGATCAATTGATAAAAAAAAAACAAATTATCAATAAAACGACAATATAACAAAATATCGGTAGCTAAAGTAATGTTAACCAAACATTCACTTTCCCACCAGGACATCGCTAAACCTGCAAAAGCAGTGTCTACTGTAGCCTCCATTGCTACCCTTCTTAATTGTTTATATTTTTATTAAACACAAAGGAGTTGTTTTCTAATAAACGTTCCAGAAAAAAATACAACTCCCAGTGGAAGAGCTAGACCAAGTCGTATATTTGTTTAAAAAATTAGAAATAAACTCTAAACCTATCTCTTGAGGTATAGATGTGCATAAAGATATAACATCTACTGTTAGTAAAAATAAATCATTGTTGTCTTTTATAAAACTGCCATTATCACTTAAACTAAACTTCCTAATTAGGTATAAAAAAGAGCAGGAGTCCTTAACATAAGAAGAGAGATTTTGGATTAAAGGATTAAGCAACCTGTCTAAATATAAAGATATATCTTCAGTGACACTACCAGATGAGGAAACTATAGGCTGAAAAGGGGGGGTTTGTGGGGCTTTTGTATATTTTGGGTATACCAAAAAAAATACCCACCCTGGGGCTAGCAACTGTGAAACACTCATATAATTCGGCTGTCAAATCACTATTCATATAATAATCATAAAGAACATACTTGATGAATTTATAGCTCCTTTCTATAGTATCAAAATTAACTTTACAATACTCATTCTGATTCTTTAAAAGATGTTTCATAGCCGTAATTTAATCCACAGTTTTCATAACCATCAACCCACCCCCCTTGTTGGTCTTCATAAACTTCAAATCTTGTCTATTCCTAAATTTAAAAATCACTTTCCTGTCTTTTCTGGACAAATTAAAATAAGGACTTACAGGTTTATTGTCTAACAATGAACCTATTTCATTAGAGCAGAACATTTCAAAAACTTTTAAAGTACTATGTAATGTCAGATTAAATGCAGATGTCTTTTTCATTGTAACTACTGATGCTACATCAACGTCTTCCATAATAAAAAACAAATTCAATTTCCTTGTGTACAATTTCAATTCTCATAAAGTGTTGGTCAGGTCAGAATGTTTGCTAGGAATAAAACCTAACCCAAGCTGTATCAATAGTTTCTGACCATTGGTCAGTTCAAAGTTAGTTAAATTATATATTTTAACAAGGGAACTCACATCACAATCCAAAACTATACTTATCTTCGAAACCAACTCCTCCCTTGATTTTGCTTGGGACCTGCTGATTTGGATGAACCTTTCTCGTTTATTGAAACAGTATTCTTGTTGTTGACAGAACTCATGGCAGACCTATTCAAATTAGATGTCAGTGATGTTGTGGTTGAGGCCGCCATTATAGAAGCTCCTCCCTGATGACTCATTGTTTAAGACATCCTCACTGCACTGGTATAATTCCTATAGCCTGAATATATAGGCGTACTGTTGTTCTTTACAGCAGAACTATAAGAGCTCTTAGAATGCCCTTTGCCCACACTCAAAGTACGTTTATTAAAGAGCTGCTTATTAAAAACATTAACATTGAAAGCTTGACCATTGTTATATGCTTTAATATCACGGTTAATTTTTTTGAGCATTCTTTGTTTGATCAACTCTTCATAATTGTCAACAGTTTCTAACACCAACTCATACTTTTTAAAATTATTATTGCAGTAATTACTTAGCTTTTCTGTAATGTTGCTATCCAAAGCCTCTAAATCCAACCTCAGTTGTTCTATCAATTTAGTGTTTCATTGAATTAACAACTTTAATAAGTGCAGTCCAGCGTTATTAAAGAAATCAGTAAACTCTGTAAAGAAAGGATCCTCCTGATCCACTCCGTTGGGAGCTTTGAAAAATCTGAGCCATTTAGGAACAATTTTAGTAGAAATACACCAATCAAAATACTTATTCTCCACTATGAGCGCACTGTATTTTTTAAGTCCCTTTTCCAGCTCAAAAAGCTGGTCGGACAAAATATTACTTTCAACGCTATTGCTCTCTGTGGAATTCATAGATATTATTGGTGAAGTAAAAGGATCAGGTATATGATTCAAAGCTGCTGACATCTTTATACAGAATTTCTCTGTTAGTGCCACTCACCTTTCTATTTGTAACTGTCTGTGCACCTTCTGTTGATGGAACTTGTAGTGAACTGAAACCATTGGCCCTTGTACCAGGTTCATTTTGACAAAATTTCTTAGTCAAAACAGCTAAAGGTCTTTGGATGTTACCAAGTTCAGAGACAAATGCTGCTAAACAAGTTTGCTGACTGCCCATAACTGGATGCAAAGTTAAATCTAAAAGGTCTTCCTCTGGGGCACATGCCATCCAAAACCAATAAAAATACCAAAAAACAGCACTAAGTATTGAGCAAAACTAATAAACAAAAAAAAAAACACTGGAGGCAACAGAAGAACGACTCCCAAACTAGCTTAACCACATTTTATTCAACGCTTTCATCAGAAAGACCTTTAGAGATACAAAAAGATAAAAACGTCTTCCATTTAAATACTTAACATTCACACACCTCTCTGCATTAATCAATTATTCAAGTTTTAAAGAAAACCACATTATTTGTAGTCATCCAATGCAACTACATACCTAACTTTCTTTCTTCTAAAACATTTAATATTGACTGTATCATTGAATCCAGGTGGAATATCAGCCCTTAATCTTAGTTGTCACAAAGTTTCTTTCCTTTCCACCCTATTTTTGATATAACTCCCTGGCTCAAATTTTTGCTGATGTGTTTTAAAATAGAGAAGGAGAATTTCTTATACAAAGAACAAACAGAAGCATGTCTATATAAGGCATTATTTTCATATCTAATTTTGATAGCATAATAATGTTCCTTAATACTCTTATTTAGCTGTCTAGTCATCATGCCTATATGAAATGCCATGCATCCAGAACACATAGCAATATAAACTACATGTGAGGCGTTACAGGAAAATCTACCTGGTACTGAAATAGTACGGTCTAAATGTGACAAACACACATAGGGTCCTTCATGGATGTACCTGCAAGTAGTGCAACTGAAGCATTTATTTGTGTCTTTGGGTTTGTCTAACAGTGGAATACTAATTCTAGTGTCAGCATTTTCTAATAAATTTTTAATGCTACCAGCTTTTTTGTATACAAAACTAGGAACATTCCTCAAAATTGATGACAAATTACTATTACCACTGATAATTTTCCAGTTGTTCTGAATTATATTTTTAATCATTTCACTGTCTACAGCCATATCTATGGCACATCTAGGATGACATACAAATTCTTCTAAACCTAGAGAAATCTTCTTTACTAACAAACCGTGAGTTAAAATTGGTGGAAAATCTGTGCACCTTTATCCTAAAATCTTAGTAGCTAACCAATTTAACAAAGACTCTGAATATCATCTGAATAAAAACAATTCGGTGATAAATTTCATTTCTGTAAGAAAAGCATTGTCATCACTAGCCAGCCGTGAAACTCTAATGTATTGCCCTTAAGAAATATTGTGCTTCCTAAACTTCAGGTGATTGCTATGATAGTCTCCATAAGTATTGCCATATGTTTCTTTTCTATGTATTTTTCTGGAAAAATCTTTGTTGATTATGTTCCAGCTTAAAGCAGCATCTAGATAATTGACCTGGTGACCAAAATTACTTATAGTGAAGTTTAAAAATTCACTGCTAGCATTTAACTGATCTAAAAAAATATTAACTGTTTCTTCCAATCCCTTAATAATAAACAACAAATCATCAATAAAAAGACAATAAAACAAAATATCAGTAGCTAAAGTAATGTTAACTAAATATTCACTTTCCCGCTAGGCCATCACTAAACCTGCAAATGCAGGGGCTACTGTAGTCCCCATTGCTACCTCCTCTTAACTGTTTATAATATTTTTATTAAACACAAAGAAGTTGCTTTCTAATAAGAGTTCCAGCAAAAAATACAAGTCACAATGGTACAGCAAAAAAATACAAGTCCCTACACATTTAGACCATACTATTTCAGTACCAGGTGGACTGTACTATAACACCTCACATATAATTTATATTGCTATGTGTTTTAGATGTACAGCATTTTACATAGGCATGATGACTAGGCAGCTAAATAAGCATATTAAGGAACATTACTATGCTATAAAAATTAGAGAAGAAAATAATGCCTTATAAACACATGCTTCTCTTTGTTCTTTGTATAAGAAATTCTCTTTCTCTATTTTAGAACACATTAACAAAGATTTGAGGGGAGGGGGTTAATATCAAAAGTAGGGTGGAAAGGAAAGAAGCCTTGTGGAAACTATAGTTAAGGGCTGATAATCCGCCTGGACTCAAGATACAGTTTTAGAAAAAAGAAAGTTAGGTATGTAGTTGCCATGGATGGCTGTACAAACAATGTGGTTTTCTTTAAAACCAGACAATGAGCTTCTTGAAAAATTGATTAATGCAGAGAGGTGTGTGAATGTTAAATATTTAAAGGGAAGAAGTTTTTATTTTTTTTGTATCTCTGAAGAAGTCTTTCTGATGAAAGTGTTGAATAAAATTTGGTAACGCTACTTTGGAAGTCGTTCCTCTGTTGCCTCCAGTGTTTTTTGTTTATTAGTTTTGCTTAACACTGAGTGTTGCTTTTTTTGGCATTTTGTATTGGTTTTGGATGGCATGTGCTCCAGAGGAAGACCTTTTGGATTTAACTTTGCATCCAGTTATGGACAGCCAGCAACCTTGGTTAGCAGCATTTGTCTCTGAACTTGGTAACATCCAAAGATCTTTAGCTGTTTTGAGTAAGAAATGTCAAAACGAACCTGGTACAAGGGCCAATGGTTTCAGTTCACTACAATTTCCATCAACAGAAGGTGCACAAACAGTTGCAAATAGAGGGGTGAGTGGCAGTAACAGAGAAATTCTGTATAAAGATGTGTCAGCAGCTTTGAATCATATACCTGATCCTGTTTTTTTCACCAGTAATATCTGCAAATTCCACAGAGAGCAATAGCGTTGAAAGCAATATTTTGTTCAACCAGCTTTTTGAGCTGGAAAAGGGACTTAAAAAATAGAGAGCACTCATAGTGGAGAATAAGTATTTTGATCTGTGTATTTCTTCTAAAATTGTTCCTAAAGGGCTCATGTTTTTCAAAGCTCCCAGCGGAGTACATCAGGATTATCCTTTCTTTACAAAGTTACTTGATTTCTTCAATAACGCTCGATTGGACTGTTTAAAGTTGTTAATTCAATGAAACAATAAACTGACAGAACAATTGAGGTTGGATTTAGAGGCTTTGGATAGCAACATTACAGAAAAGCCAAGTAATCACAGCAATAACAATTTTAAAGAGTGTCAGTTGGTGTTAAAAGCTGTTAACAATTACAAACATTTGATCACACAAAGAAAGCTCAAAAAAATCAACCGGAATATTAAAGCGTATAACAATGGTAAAGCTATCAATGTTAATGTTTTTAATAAGCAGCTCTTTAATAAATGTTTTTTGAGTGTGGACAAGAGTGTTTTAAGAGCCTTTATAGTTCTGCTGTAAAGAACAACAGTACACCTTTAAATTTAGGCCATAAGAATTCTACCAGTGCAGTGAAGATGTCTGAATCTATGAGTCATTAGGGAGGAGCTTCTATCATGATGAACGCAACCACGACATCACTGACATCTAATTTGAATAGGTCTGACATGAGTTCTGCCACTGAAGCTAGCTGGCATCATAGAGCAGTGTGTCAGGCATACTGTAAGCTTATTGGAGCCCTGTGGCTCGGGTTTGCGCTTGGCTTAGCAGAGCTAAGCAAGGGGGTGTGTCTGAGGTTGCCTAGCCCTCTTTACATTGCCTAAACAGGTGTGCGCACTGTGCACCATGTTTTAAAGTAAAAAAAATAAATAAACCAGGAAATAGCAGCTCCCTGAACATCTGAGCACTGTGTTTGTGCGACGCACCCCTGAGCTTAAAGAGAAAGGCAATGGGAAGGGAAAACTGCAGTAGGAAGGCAATCAAGGAGAGCTAGCATAGCTGGCAGATGAAATGTATTAGAATCAGTCAATTACACAGGCAGCAGCCCTGCCTAGTACACCACTATAAACTATGCAAACATCTTTCCCTCTGGTTTTTCCCACAAACTCTACACCACCAGTGTACACAAGTGGGGAAGTTTTACCAAACAAAAGCAACAAAATGTTAGGGGCTGCAGCAGCTATCATAAATCAACATGTGGAAGAGGCTGAGGGTGGTGAGAATGAGAATGCTGATGACCAACCCACAGTGAGGAGAAGGAGAAGAGTGTACGGAGCCAGGGGAACCTACCAGGTACATGAGCTGGAGATAGGGGAGCACTATAGGGTGGACAGGGACCTCCTACAGCAAATTGTTGAGCTGTGCCGGCCACACCTCACACACAGAACCAACAGAGAGGAACCCATCCCAGTGGATACCAAGGTATGTGTAGACGTAAGAATACTAGCCACAGGTACCTTTCAAAGGCCGACTGGGGATATCGTGGGGATCTCACAGGCATCAGCATCCAGGGTACTCCACCAGTTCATGGATGCCATGTCAGCACATGCTGGTGAGCACATATATTTCCCAATAGCTGTGAGGCATTGACCAGCAATATGTGTCTCTTCCATCAAATAGCAGAATTCCCTGAGGTAGTGGGTGCTATAGACTGCACGCAAATGTGCATCAAAGCACCACCTGATGAGTGGGGTGGGGTCTACATCAACCACAAGGGCTTCCCCTCCATCAACTGCCAGGACGTGTGTGATGCCCAGGGCATTATAATGAATGTGTGTGCTGGCTGCCCTGGAAGTTATCAGAACTTCCACATCTGGCATATGACGCAGCTGTATCAGAGATTTGCCAGTGAGGACATCCCTTATGGCCACCTAGTGGGGGATGCTAGTTACACACCGGAGCAGTGGCTGATGACACCCATCAGAAATGCACACACTCCTGAACAAGAACTCCATAATGAGGCACACGCACAGACCAGAATCATAATAGAGCATGTGTTTGGGATGCTAAAGTCACAGTTCTGGTGCCTGGACACATCTGGTGGAGCCTTGCAGTACTCACCAGCTACATGTACCCAAATTGTCATCGTATGCGCCATACTACACAATATGATCCTGCAGAAACAGCTGCAGCAGGAACATCACGGGGCAGTGCCACACAGCCCCCACCATTGCCAAGGCCTGCACAGGCACTCAGAGGAGGAACAACCTGAGCTTGCCCCAGTAGGCAGAAGGAGGCATGCCCAGTATGCCCAGGCTGTGTCAAAGAGGCAATGCATAGTACATACATTGACATGGTAGGAACCCAGGGAATGTCACCTCTCTCTGACTTGCACATACAGTAAAAGGGATGCCAAACATGACACTACCTGTGCTTAACCATGTATAGGGAGTGTACTATGTGCATCCGACATAGTCATCCCTCCAGCAGTATCCTCAATACTGGCACAGCCACAAGGTAAGTCACTCTCCCTATCAATTGCCGAATAGAGTAGTATGTTTTGTTACTTGTATCTATGGTATGGCTGTGAGCATGCAAGGGAATCGGGTCGCTCAATGGCATGCCAACAGATAGTAAACACCTATAGTGGCAGCAAGAGATCTGTAACAAATACTAGTGTCACCATAGTAGCGATTACTAGACAAGGTGACAAAACTGACTGCAGGAAATGTGGTGGGCCACACGTGTGTCCATAGGACACACACATGCCAGTTAGGGAGGCTCACCTACCCAACAACAGTCTCAGCCAGCAGGACAGGCACAGAAAAACACAAACTAAGGCTGTGCTAATGCCTCTAATTGATGGCTATGGAGAACAGCTCCCCTCCAGACCTACACAGAAAGACTATAACAGGTCAGGCAGTGGGATATTAGTTCTGAAGGATATGAAGTCAGAAACTGAAATGTAGGTCAATCAAACCTAAGACCCATAGTACACTGATATGCCTCTAGTCAGCATGATAGGTCAGAAATCAGAATGAAATGGAGTACCTGAAATACAAGTACAGTCATAGCAAATGTGTATAAGTATCAGGTGTGCCCCCCAGTCCTATGTAGAACTGTAGTAACATGTATGTGTAGGTAGAATAACAGTGGAGCACAGATTACCTGAGCTGGCCAAGATAGCATGATAGATTGTAGCATGTGTACAATATGCAGGGCTGCATGTGTTAGGTTGGTGTGTTTTCTATATTGTGTGAGAGTGGTCAGTATGTATGCATGGTGAGGTTTGTCCTGGTGGCCATTGGCCAGTACTGCCAATGGCAGGGCCAAGTTCTCACTACTGCATTGCCAAAAACAATGCTTCCCAGCAAAACACATTCCATCAGTAAGCCATAGTAAATGTTTGGATGAAGTAATATGTGTCACCATCTGAAAGATGGACATGGAATGAATGTGGGCCCAGACATACAAGCAGTACACAGGGGGAAGTACCCCAGACAGACAGTGTATAATATGTAACTGTCAAATGGACACACCCTTGGAATTGTACATACTGGTTAGCAGCACATTAGTTAGGCATGTAGTAGGGAATACCGATGTCTTCTGGCCAAACACAGGCAGACCACAATAATCACATGTATGAAGTATTGAGAAACAGCTGATTTCCCTGCACAAGCCAGCATAAGTGGAATGCCCCATGCATATCTGTGAGTCAGATGGAAGTAGTGTCCATAGCACACATGCACCCAGCTCACCCCACCATCACCCAAAGGTACCTCTCCGGTCTTATCCCTGCTTTTGGGAATGAGTACAATATGATCCCCACCTCTGTATGGCAATAGCTAAAGAATGCAGCATGCAGAACAGGTGTCCCAAGCAGGTGTGTCCCTAGCTGTAAACAGCACCCTGCCAGCATCCACACCACTGGATCAATAATGACAGAAAGTATTGGCATTAACACCTTGCACACCTACCCTGTCACCCCAGGGGAATATAGTGTATTGCAGTCTGGGACTGTAGGAGTGACACAATGCAACGGCCTGCTACAGCTGGCCTGCATCACTTCCAAATGGCCTGCAGTCCTTTGCCAAAGGCCTGTGTCTCACCTGTACTGCCAATGTATGTTATGTCATGGACTCCCAAATAACAACATAACACAGTCCACAGAACCCAAATGCAAGGCCATGTTGACAAATCCCAGTAACATGTCCACCATGTCCTACTGCATGAACTGTGGACCAACACATAATTACTGTCGGGATGAGGTGATAACTACAGGGAACTTATCAGATAATGTTTGCATAATGTTTGAAAGAGGATAGAATAATGGGGGGGGGTAGGAGCATGGGCAGCATGGAGTTTGTGAAATCTGAAACTCAGCCATGTACACATATTATCACTGCCTGCAAACACAGGAATGGGTGGCTATAAACCTGCTCGTAAACCACAATGTGAAGGGGTAATGTCCAGAATTATGACCCCTGCCTCTGGGTAACCTGTGAGGTATGGCCACAGCAGGATATTGCCATACTGTCACATTGATGGATGTACAAGCATGGAATCCTCAGCCAGCACTGCACCAAGGTGCTGAACCATTTACACAGACCCAGCAGCAAGTGTCTGCAGCTTCTCCTACAGAATGGCATGATTGTGCAAGAATATGTAGGTTGCAGACCACAATACTGGACACAGCTGCAATAACCCTGTGTTCCCCAGGACATCACTGCAAGCAAATATGTATACCTGACAGTACTTGACATAAAACATCACAATGTAAAACAGTATATGTGTCTGAATATATCTGCTAACACCAAGACCATGTAGCAGATGCGGCACAGACACAATTACCTACAGTAACCCACTATCCTTTGCCCATTTTAACCCCATATTGTCAAGTGATCTACAGATATCCCACAGAAACAGGTTGTTAGTTGTAGGTGTAGAACACAAAAGCCTGCACTGGAGTACAATCTACTTGGAATGGATTCAAACAATCAATACAGAAGGTCATACTGGGCATGCTCCCACATATGAAGCCCATGTCTGGCAACAACAGTGGACTATACATATCTGACAGTCACAGATGTTAGTGCACACACACTCCTTAGTACACACCAGTCATGATTTGCACACACATTGGATAAGAAAACACACATATATCCAAGGACAACACACTACAATAGGCCAAAATTACACATACATAGATGTGTGGAAGAGAGTGACAGATAGTGACAAAGACCCTCCCATCATGAGGCCTGTCCCCGCCAGCACATCCAATTGGCTAAAACCACATGATGTGCAAATGTCAATCACCGTAGACATTTGCCTCTGGTATCCCTCAGCACTATAGTGTCTGTGGTGCTTGTGCTAACTGTGTAACATGACTGTACAAGTCAGTAGTCATCTAGCAGTTGTATTCACATACCTGTGGAAAATAAACCTGTGTGTGCCTGAGTGCTGTGTGTCTGCCTCTAGATGAATGGGTTATGGCCCATGCACACACACTGCACTCCCCATCGCCCTACTATGTCAAGCCTGCTGATGTCTTCACCTTGAAATACACCTTTGGAAAGTAGAAGCCTAGTAATGTCCATGGCACGTCCTAACACTGCGTAATACTGTAGTGTAATATACTTATTAGGTAGGAGTTCTAATCCCAGACATGGCAACTGTGTGTGTTGTCTGTGTAGGGATCAATGCTTTTGAGGCCATTCACACTCACTACAATTTCAAATTCCCTACTTTGGCAGGGCTACTGATGTCATTCACTTTGAAATACACCTTTGGGGAAGAAGTAGCCCATTAATATATGTGGCATGTCCTATAACTGCATAATGCTGTAGTGTGATATACTAGTTAGGTAGGAGTTCTATTACCAGACATGGCAACTGTGAAACTCTGTGCGTGTGTGTGTGTGTGTGTGTGTGTGTGTGTGTGTGTGTGTGTGTGTGTGTGTGTGTGTGTGGGTGGGTGTAGGGATCAATGCTTTTGTGGCCATTCTCAATCAATAGGCACACCTAAAATGGAAAACATTGATATGTGTGCAGTAACAGAGACCTGATCCATGGCTCAAGAGAGCACCCCTGCAATACCAGGTATAGCTCTCACCACACCTGTTGGCCACCAAACAAGGACCAAAACAATAAAGGTGGAGGAGTGTCTATATTCACCAAGGATATTGACACCACCAGGCTACTTGCCCAACAGAATTTGTCTGAAATACCCCCAGTGCAACTAACAGTAGGTCAGACTGCAATCCAAATTGTATAGCTTACTACAGATCCCTCACCATGCCCCATGATTCCCACTACAGATTTTGAAACATACTGTGAAATATTATGATACAAGCAAATACCCTAATACTGGGTGACTTACACTACCCTGCCATGAACTGGGAAAAATACTTGTGTACCAATATGTGTGCCCAATGGTTCTTGGAAGTCATAATTCCCAATGCTCTGGATCAAGTAACCCACATCAAATATCCTAGACCTAGTCATTACCAACATGGGAAATCATTACTCCACACCTATGGTCACCGCATCAGTGGTCAGGTCTGCTAATCACTCTTAACATCAACATCCTTCCCCCACACTTCAGTAAAGAAACCTCTGTAACACACATCTCCAAAGCCAGCATCATGCTACACATGTCAGATGTGACTAACATCATGACACCCATGCAGATGGGAACTGAAAGGACGACTGCTGAATCCTACATGAAGGCACTGTACGAGCACATCCACTCATGCATGAATCGTGCCATCCAATATAGAACCAAGACGCTCCACACCAAGAAAAGGAAGCTAATGTGGTGGTCCTTTGTCATAAACATACTGTACAACAAAAGGAGGAAACTGTTGCAGAAATGGGGGAATTTCCAGGATACAAAATACTCCCTTACCAGCCATAGTAAGAAGCAGAGATCCCTCATAACATCCACCAAAGCTAGTTAAGAACATAATATAGCCAAAGATGTCAAAGACAACTACAAACCATTCCATAGCTATGTAAGGAATCTAAATGGCAATGCTCAGATCTGCTCTGAGTTACAACAGAATGGTATTAAATATACTGCTCCCAAGGATATTGCTAATATCCTGGCAGATCAATTCAGTGCCAACTGAACCCCCCTCCCTCCCCTCAAAGGGCTCATCCCAACATGGAATGATTGCCAGATTCTGGATATAGCCACATAGGGAAGAACCACACTCTCCAGAGCTAAGACAACAGCAGCCATGGGACCAGTCAACATCTGGGGCTGTGTATTACATGAGCTACAAAATGAACTGGCACGTTACCTACATGCCATGTCTAATCATAGCCACAACTCAGGCTTAATGCCTACTGTGTAGCACACAGTTACAGTTATCCCCGTCCACAAGGGGGGATCCATCTTGGATCATGAGAACTACAGTCCCAGTAGTATGACATCCCTGATCTGCAAGGCCATGGAATGTTTTATCATGGACATTAAAACAAAGACATTGGCAACCTGCAAACACTGTACCCCAGCCAGGTTGGGTTTGTGAAGGGCCGATCATGTCACCTCAACCTGATTGACAACCGTAAATCTGTCTCCAGAGCTGTGGACATGGGTAAGGTGATTCACACAGCCTATCCAGACCACGCCAAGGCCTTCAACTCCACCCCCCCAGTCTGGAATCATAGATAAATGTATCAATCTGGGAATTAATCCCTATGTCACCCAATGGGCTACCAACTGCTGTACTGACAGAACCCACACTGTAAATGTAGGTGACACCAACCCCAGCCCCAGACAAGTGACAGTTGGAGTACCTTAGGGTTCAGTCCTGGCACCATCCTTGTTTGGCATCTACTGCTCTGAAGTACAGTCCAACAGTAAGGGACTCTGGCAAACAAAGGTTGCAGATGCCGGCACACTGGGAGCCAATATTGAATCCCCACATAATGTGGATATAATACAGAAGAGCCTTAGAGAAAGTCATGCTTGGTGCCTGAGCCATGGCCTCAAGATCAATGTCAAGGTAGTCATCTCTCAGTAGACCCAGTACAGACTACAACGGACCATTATGTATGTACCTCACAAGATATCTGCAACAACTAGAAAGGCTGCAGACATACCTCACTAAATAAATCACAGGCTTAAACCAGATGCCCTATGCTGACCATCTGAAAATCATCCAGCTATACTCTGTCACATATTGTGTTCTCAGAGGTGATCTCTGCTTAACATACCATGCCATTTCAAACCCACAGCTGTTGGACATGCTACACTTAAAGAATTCCATACCCTCACAGCCGCATGCTCCAGGGATCAAAATCTTGTCATCACAATGAACAATACATGCCAGAGGAATGTGTTCTTGACCTACAGACTCCCCAGACTCTGGAAAAGACAGCCCATACATGTCAAGCAGAGTGCCTCTTTGGACATCTTCAACAGGAACCTGGACGATTGGATGGGAGATAGGAAATTGACCTCAGGGATTATGTCAGCTGCCCTGCTAGACAGGGGTCCAGGGAAGTAAATATTGTGGGAAGACATAGCCAGGGAATTGTCATGTCTAGGCATGTATAGGCCCTAGGGCTGATATCCTAGTACCAACCTATGAACTGCACTTTCCATTGCCAACCTTGGCAAGGTTGCTGATGTCATTCACTTTGAAATACACCTTTGACGGAGGACTAGCCCCATAATCTCTGTGGCGCTTGCTATAACTACATAATGCTGTAGTGTGATGTACTAGTTAGGTAGGAGTTCTAATCCCAGACATGGCAAGTGTAAAGGTTTGTGTGTGTGTTTGTCTGTGTTAGGATCAATGCTTTTGAGGCCATTCACAGTCACTACAACTTCCATTGCCCTACTTTGGCAAGCCTGCTGATGTCATTCACTTTGAAATACACCTTTGAGGAAGGAGTAGCCCAGTAATCTCCATGGTGCGTGCTATAACTTTGTAATGCTTTAGTGTGATGTACTAGTTAGGTAGGAGTTCTAATCCCAGACATGACAACTGTGAGAGCTGGTGTGGGAGACTTGGTGTGGGCATGTGTGTGTGTTTGTCATATGTATCCTGTGTGGAGGCAGCTGTGACTGTGTAACAACAGGACTCATTGTGTAGTGGGTTTTGCAAATTTCTTATATGGTGGGCCTATTATATGTCACAATGTCAACCTTACAAGGATAACAGATGTCAAGCAGCAGAGAGGCTGGGGTAGACAATCCATACCCCTACATGTCACATCATGGCTTGGCGAACAATATAGGCAACTCTTGTATTACCCAGAGAACCCTCTCCACCCATGTCTCATACACAAACACACTTGGCTAGGCAACAACTACTAAGTTGGTAGTTCCCTGCATATTGCCCACAGATAATAACTATGGTGTTATTGCAGTGGACTACAGAGGACATGGCACCCTGTCCCATCCCTACAAAAGGCAAATCCTTGCATACAGTGCTCCTTCACTATGTTCCACACTGGATGCCTGCAACAGCTGTAGAGCCAGCAAATGTAACCCACAAAGGACATACCATGCCTTATACACATGCCCTGTATGGACAGATGCCACTGACACCAGGGTAATGCCTGTATCATTCTGTCAGTGTAGATGCATGGTCAACCTGGTGTCCATTGCCAGTCCTCACCACATGAGGTCAGGAATGGCATATCTGATGATAACAATCTGTCTACACAACATGCCCCAAACACCCCTGGTACACTTCCACATGTCACAAAACATGAATGTGGGACATGTGCACATCCCAGACACCGTCCATGTCATGAAATATAAAACACATACATGGCAAGTATTGCACAGCATTGGCCACCCACAATAGTAACCCAGATGACTGGGTGGTGACTACAATACCCACCTGTGTGGGTCAGTCCAGACACTACACCCCTGAGCCACACTGCAGACCATTGTCATGTGACCTTATGCCAAGCTATACCCTTTACCTAGCCTTGTACAGCCTTCTGGCACAGCCATCCACTACACACTTGTGAAGCTAAGGAACCCATGCATGTCAGTACTGGCAAACCTGTGTCTTTGTGTGTGTGGAGTATAATGATTTGGACACCATTCACACTCACTACACCTCCCATTGGCCTACTGAAGCATGCCTTCTGATGTCTGACACCTTGACATACCCTTTGCCCATATATCATCCTGATAACCCCTGTGGTGCATGTGATACCTGTGTATTACTGTATTGTGGCAAACTAACTAGTTAGGAAGTCTAATCCTGACCCTGCCAACTGTGATAATGTGTGTGAGTCCCAGAGACAGTGTGGCTGTGTCGAACTTGACACCTTGTCCTGTGAGCAGGCACGTGTATTACACCTACCTTATCCCTCCTTTATTGCTGTTGCAGATGTCACTCACCACTGAATATACATTTGGACAGCTCCCCAACATGTAAGCTCTGTGGTGCATGCAATAACTGCATGGACATGTGATAGCAATACATAGTCAGGCAGGGGTTTGAAACCCCATACTGGTAAGTGTGTAAGACAAACATACTTAGGTGTTACTCTCCCACCCCCTCTCTGTCTTACTTTGTTTCTGTCTGTCTCTCTCACTCCCCTTCTGGTGGATGTGGAGAAGTACACCTGCTTCACTTAGGCAGCAGCTTGTGTTTTGTAAGTGATGCTCATGGCCAGCTGATGGTCTCTGCACGAATGGTAATCCCCCACTAGCTGTTTGCATGTGGAACAGCTGTGGTAACATTCTCATAGCCAATTGCATGGAAACACACTTCTATAACTAGGAACATTATGTGGGTGCTGGTCCTTTTCATTCACTGTGAGCAGGACTTCATGTCGGTGTTTGGTAAACAGCATCACAGATGGTAGTGGTATATACCTCTAACTACATACACTGTGGGGAAAGGTCAAAAAAGAGGAGGGGGATGCTCCAGACATGACTACAGAATGTAAGTGTTGCTCTTCTGCATTTAGGAGTAATGTTGGTTTAACAGGGTTTGTGTGAATATGGCTGGTCTACATTATTTAATACCTGTCGTGACAGTGTTATGCATTTGAGGAAACTCCCACCTGTAAGGTTATCTGGAGACTGGCCAGTGTTTGGAATCTTATGTTTTTTGTGTTACTCACAGATCACCTGTCTTAGAACTGCAGAAGCATAGTCTGAAGATTGCAGTCAGTACATGGTGACAACCATGAGAGTTATTGACTTCATATCCCTCATAGGACATATGTCACAACAAACCCTGTTACAACAGAAAATGTATGAAGGTATCACAGCAACATGCCAATATTGGCCCAGTGTTTGTCCCTCCAGCCACAAGTCTGTCAACCTTTGTACATATGTCATGCAGTAAGAGGTGCATATGTTCTGTACACCATTATTTATTGACATCATACCTGATAACAAGCCAGTCAGATATCAAACTGCTAGACATGTTATGTATAGTAGGGGTAATATTTGAGGATTTTACCTGGGCAATCTGTGGTTGTGTGTACAGAAGTGGAGTCTGTGTACTTATTGTGACTGTTGACAGTATGTGTATTGCAAATACATACCTTGGCCTGTGTACAGACTGTGGTATATGTCATTGTTCTTGGTCCTGTTCTATTTGATGTTACATGCTGCTCCAATGTATGGTACCCTATTGGCTCACATGTTTGTAGGGCCAAACACACATGTCCCCTACCACAGACAGGTATTGGACCACACTGTGTCATGGCCCAGTATATGTAGGGTTAGTGTGTGAGTGACACATATGAGGATAGTGTTGATCAGACAGTCCATATAGTGTAATATTAAGCTTGCTTACTATATGTGGCTGTGTTCACATTGATTGTGGGTATGCACTTTCACATGGGTGTATGTTACTCTGTGCTGTGACATCCCTTTAGAGCCTGCTATATTTGCAGGTACATGTGTATTCCCCCATAAGAAATGTAGGTCAGTGTTGTGGCAGTCTGCCTGTAGTTTGCGCAGTGCTTTGTTACATGACTAGCACCTTAGTGTAATTACCCAGTGTGATGTCATGTCCAGGTATTTGCCAGATTTACTGCTGCCTGCCACCATAACTGATGTGTATTTCTGACAAAGCAGTGAGATGTTGTACAGATATATATCACTAACTACTGGGTAGTATGTGGCCATGTGACATCTGCATCACCAGTTATGTGTCAGGAAAGACAGGAGTGTGTGAATGCATAAACTGTGTAAGCATATGTAATCCAGTATTTACATGATATACCCATGTACATGGCTGTTAACATCCACATTGTCAGGTGTGGTCTACATGTCTCGCACTAAGGGGATCTGTGCATACCTCTGGACTGACCAGAGTGTGCCAGACTGTCCACATATATTGGTCATATCTCTGTTGTACTCCACTGGATCAGTGGTAGTGTACTATGATAACCTTAGGATGTCTGTCAGTAACTGATTATGTACATGTCAAAAGCAGATGTGACCTCCCACACACAACATGTCTGTTAAGACAACTCCTGTTACAGTAGCTACAGTCTAGATATATACCTGCAATACATACATGACATCCATTTGCACTAAGAGGTTGAGACTATTGGTGCTGAGGTATGACTCCACTCTATGTTCTGGACATATGGTAAACATATATATATAAATATATATAAATATATATATATATATATATATATATATATATATCCATATATTTATATATATATATATATATATCTACATATATATATATATATATATATATATATATATATATATATATATATATATATATATGTGTATATATATATATATATATATATATATATATATATATATATATATATATATATATATATACACACATACATATACATATATATATATATATATATATATATATATATATATATATATACACATCTGTATATGTACACATATACAGATATATATATATATATATATATCTACATATATATCAACATAAATATATATATATATATATATATATATATATATATATATATATATATATATATATATATATATATATATATATATATATATATATATATATATATATATATATATGGGTTCCATACACTAGATCAAATTTTCACTAATTTGAAATAGTGCATGGAATGCTCACTGCAGTGAAAGTGCATTTAATCGAAAGTGCACTTGAGCAGTTCAGTACAATGATCGGGTGTTGTACTGACTTCCGTGCAGTACTCATGGACCTTAGGGTTGGGGGGGGTCATAGTAAGGAATAGCCCATAGGGCTATCCCTTATCATGACCGTGCCTAACCCTAAGGTCTGTGATGTTTGCAGCGCAGTGAAGGACATAGCAATGTCCTCCACTATGCTGTGATAGTCCACGAACCTTAGGGTTGGGGCATGGTTGGGGGGGGATGGCTTTACTAACTCCCTTACCTACCCCTGCCTAACCCTAAGGTCTGTGACTATCGCACCATAGTGGAGGACATAGCTTGTTTTTTATGTCCTCCACTGTGTTGCGGTGTTTTTGGTGAAGTGCACTTATGCAAAAGTTCAGTTTTGTTGAAGTGAACTTTTGCAGAAGTGAGGCTTCCTATTACAAGTTCGAAGTAGTGAACTTTTGTTCTATTAATAGGAATCCATATATATATATATATATATATATATATATACATATAAATATATATGTATATATATATATATATATATATATATATATATATATATATATATATATATATATATATATATATATATATATATATATATATATATATATATACATATATATATATATATATATATATATTTATATATGTATATACACAGAGATCTATATATGGCCATATATATGATGCACGATACAGATGTTTATGAATACATATATATAAATATATATATGTATGTACATGTAGACATATATCTACATATGTGTATGTATATATATATCCATATCCTTGTCATGTGTAAACATTACTGTTGTGTATACCTTCCCAGATGTATCACACTGTATGTATCTGATATGCATATATTTAGATATAATAACATATGCGATGCAACAGTAATATCACTAAAACGTACTATATAATTGTAGAAGTCACAGCAATTGTTCAATACTATTCAATATGTGTACTGACAGATATATCGGAAAAACAACTGTCTTTACAGTTGTCATGGTGTAGTGGTTAACTTTTGTGGCTATAGTGTACAGTGTCCTGGGTTTAAGACCTGCAAGTGCTGTTTATTTTATTGCTGGGCACCACAAGGGCTATTGGATACAGACTGGTTAAGACAGTTTTGAGCAGCTTTAAGCTCATTTGTTCTGGTTTGCATGAAGCTAAGGTCTTAAGGTATGGTTAAATGTACAGGCACTTACACCATGTAGGCTTCACTTACCAGTGCGCAAATGTGCTTAGCTGTTATATTGCAGCAATGCTGACACCTGCTAAGCATGGTTCAGCCCTGGTAACCAGTGCTCACATCCCAGTCTGATAACATAGCAGGGTAATGACATCTATAATAAGTGTATTTAATGCCATGTCCATAACTTGCACCTATGTACTGTCATTACAGTAGCAAGTGTGTGAGTCTCCTGTCTGGGACACAACACTCTTATCCATGTGAATGTGTTACACACAAGGGTAGTATCCCAGGTTATATGCAGTCACACTGGCATGTAGTGTATCATTACGTTACTACTGTTGACAGTGCTTTCTCAAGCAAGAGTAGATTGCTAATTTTAGTACTGGAAACAAACACCCCTGCATGCATAGATGGACTCTGAGTCCTCACTGTTGTGTTCCTGGTGTGTGAGCTGTGTCACATTACATATTTTCTACTGGATAATGATCTGATGTGGAAAATAACTGTAGACTACTGTCTGTATAACACGTCAGTGAGGCCTAACATCATGTAATAATGGCATACCTATTGGTGTCAGATGTCTAGCTGTCAACACATTCATCCTACTGCATAGCTAGTTGGCAAGCTGATGTCTGTCAAACCCTGTACAGATGTTCAGATGTCAGGTATCCATTTTGGATATGTACATGCAAACTATGCTTGACTGGCACTGACATGTCTCCCCAGCTGTGTTATAAATGGCACAGATAGGACTCAACACCCTGTATGCACCACATGCCAAGGATACCTCCCACTACACTACCGGAGTCAACAGAACATGCTTGGGTACAGGTCTCCAAGACAGACACTAACCATGTTATGTAATACATGTTTCATATATGTCAACTGGAGCACCTCACTGGCCCTCTGCAGGAGGCACGCAGAGGATTGGCCGATGCATGTCACTCTCACTCTGAGGGTCACCACAGTGGCATGTGTAGATAGATGGCCTGCTGGCACATGGCAGGTGGCATGATACCACTGTACACATATCCTCTACACTTCCCATCTCTCCATGGACAATAGCCAGGTACACACCTATGAACACTACACCAATGCACCCCAGTAATGATAAATGTGTACATGTGCAGTACTGAGAATATCGGTGTCTCTGTGTTAGTAGACCTGTAGTTGGGAATACCCTGAGGCCCTTCACACCCACCTCACCACCCATTACCATTGTTAGATGTGGCTGCTGCTGTACCGGACATTAAATGTACCTTGTTATGCTTCTCTCCCTAAGGGCTACCTTGGCCGTGCAGTACCAGCACAACACTGTTGTACAAATGAGTTGATAGGCATGGGATACCCACTGAGTTCTGCCAGGTGTATATGTGTGCATGTGCGTATATATGTAGGTTACAGCATTCTGAGGCCACATACTCCTATTACAATATGCATTGCCACACAGTATTAGGGATAGTGATGTTGCTGTTTAGTTTAAATGAAGCTTGCAATATAGCTTGTTTATTGAAATTAAAGAGTTTAAACAGATAAAGTTTAAAAAGTATACTAAATAGATTATGACCTATGAGTGTGGATTTTAAAAGCATCTATTTGATGTTTTTCAAGTAGAATCTAAACAATTTTCTAAATACATTTTGTGCTAACATTTTTATGTCTAATATCTATTTTGTTGTGCTTAATATTGTTACAACAACTGAAATATTTAGAGTATTAACTAATTGATTTTTAATGTGTTTTTATTTATGAAATGTAGTTAGTTGATTGGAGCCTGTGATCACATGACTTTAGTGCTGTTATAAAAGAATGCTGTAAAGTTGTTTTTGTATCTGATGAAGTTACAGTATCACTGTAATGAAAAGCACTTCATTAAATGGATTTGTTTCTGTCGGGTTTGCTTGTTTTCCAGTCCATCTTCAATTTTGGGATGATATGTGGGCAGATGTCATTTGTGAATGCCTGATGTGTGATTTACAAATGTTATCATCAGCGGTACATGCATGACCAATATGTTACAATTACACTGCCAACCATCAAACCTTACCGTGGCTATGAGGAGTGTACACACCCTTACTGATATGATGCCCACTTCCTGATAGGCCATGGGACCACATTACTGCAAATGTTAACATTACATGAGCCTGATATGTGGCATGTGTCCTGTACAATCATGTGCAGTGTCAAAGAAATGTGTTAGTTGTGCTGATGCTGATTAAGATGCATACACTTTGTGGGTGCATATGTGTGCACGCCCCTATCGTGATGGTTTGTTGCACCTACTGTTATGTGTACTACAGCAATCACTATTCCTGGTAGGGGTATACTAGCATAGGCCATCTGCATTTGCCAGTATATGGTCAGTTTGCGTTACACATGTTCCCCAACTCTGCATGATTGCAAGCTCAACTCATGTGCACATCCCTTGGAGTTCACACACTGCTTTCACTATTGCTGTGGAGTCAGGGTTATGTCTGCCACAGTTCCTGACCCTGACTGTGTGCAAATACAGCCATTCATAGCATCCTTTCATTCCCTGCAGCAGTGCACTTTTGTGTCATGATGACGCCCCCTCCCCACCTTCAGCCTTTTTTGCAGATGCTTGACAACTATGGCCTATACATGTGTGTCAGTTTGCAGTGTCCCAGACACCGAACACAATATGTAACAGCCTAGTCCCAGCTAAAGAATGGCAAACATACAGGCGTACACTGGCACCAGCACAGTACAGATGAGGAAGGTGGGCTTAAGGTGGGGTGAGGTGTTGGTAGTGCAGCACATGTATCGTACATGATACTGTCTGTAGGTTTCCAATGTGGTCTTGGTACACCAGTATACATTGCAATGCATATCTTTTAGGGACCTCTTCTGTTATGCATACACTACCTGTACAGAGGCCTAGCTGATGTTTCCTGTGGTACAACTGTCACATCTGATTACCCTAACCCATGGCCACACGTTTGCAGAGTCCAGGCAATTGCTGACATGGGTACTGCACAGCCAGTACTTGCTAGACATTCCTGCAACCCTCTCAGTGTTGTGGCATGTTTCTAGGCAGCCTGCATGACCTGTTTGCTACATGTGACATCATCTGTCTTGGATGGCCATCTGTTTATTTCCTACATTATTCCTGTCCCATACATCCTCGCCACATACATGACTGTCTGCACTGTTTGCCATGGTATATGCAATGGTGAGTTATAGCTACATGTCCAACTCTTGGGTGCTACCTGTTTGGTATGGGTCCCACACCATGGCATGTAAGATGTGTGCAAGCCACAGCTTCCTCTGTTGCAGGTAAGTGGGCACATTTGATGGCCAAGCGTCTTGGACAGCAGACCAGTTCTTGGTGTGACATTGGGTACGTACTTGCTGGAAGGTGTATTTCCATGACAAATGCATGCAGTCAGAACCTCAACAGCTGCTTCCACTATATTTTATCTGGAGTGTGTGCACACATATGCTTCCAGTGTTTGTGAAGGTATGTATTCCCCATATTTGCTGTCCTAACATACGATTCCATATTACACACTCATTGCTCATGTTAGGACCACATTGCAGGTTGTAAGTGTTGTGGACCACAGTATTGTGATATGCCATAATGTAGATCTGTAACAGTTGCCATTGTAATATTGGTATATACACTGTTGTAGCACTGTATAAGGGTGATGTTTCACACATATCCCTACTGTAGGCCATTTTTCCCACCAGTATGTTCATCTCTGTGCACACATTTTGCAATGACAGGATGTTAGTTATATTGCAGGAGTCTGACATACCCTTCAGATACACCATCATGGTGACCACTGTGATGCAGTGCAGTTAACAGCAACAGTACATGAACATGTACGTCAAGCATTATGGGTAGGTGTGTTAAATGTGTACATGGAATATACCATAGCCATAACATGACCGATGTATTGGCAAACCTGAACAAACACCATACTCACCATCTACAGACTGCTGCCTTGGAGCTATACCAGAGGGACCTACATAAGTGTGTGAGAGATATGATGTCAGTAGCCACAGCTGTGACATTGGGACAGGGTGAGTGCAGCATTACAGTACATCAACAGTACAAGGTCACAATACTAGAGCTTATGCACATCTGTTTATTACTACTATGCAGTAACAGACTATATATATATATATATATATATATATATATATATATATATATATATATATATATATATATATCTATATATATGTCATCTCACATATGCATGATCTAACTGTACAGATGTGGATGGATTTGCAACAGTGGTCTACTGATATGCCCTGTGGCCTTTCCTGCATGCTCCTCTGCCATTGTTTGGGTAGCACACACCTCCACTATGTTCTCTGCCAGGTGTTGTGTGTGTGGGCAGGTGCCCCAAGGCTGGCAAGGAGCTCCTCAACATGTGTCGGGGGGGTGGATGGCATGAGCACCCCTGTTGTGAGCTGATCCCCCTGACTGCAGCAGCACATCGACGGGCATTGCAAAGTAGGTCTGTGCAATGATGCCGACCTGCTCATAACTGTGGTTATGCAGGGTAACATAATTTACCCTGTGGACAAGATCGTTCCACAGGGCAGTCTGCTCCTGCTGTTCATGGGCTGTTTGGCCAAACAACGTTTGGTAATGCTGCACCAGGTGTGTGATGACGACCTCATTCTCATCCACTGTATAAACAGGAATCCTCTCAAGAGATACCTTGCCTGAAAGACATAAAGATAGAAACAGGTCTGACCACCTCATACAGCAAGGCTATCACAGTTCTTAAAACACATCTCTGTCTCCCCACTACTACATCTGCAACAACAATCTGATCACACAACTCAATAGGTATGTCTACAGAATACCTACCACTGGGACATATATCATATTGTACCACACTTTGTGCTATGTGTTTGTAGCCATGTTCTCTGTGGGGACACTATCATTGCTGGCCTGTTATAGACAATGTCACCTGCATGCCATTGTAAGGCCCACTATGGTTTCATATATGCATGTGGTCTGTTTGCTAGTGATTGCTGCACATCTGTTGTTTTGTGTTATTGCTGATATCTATGCATGCTGTTGGACATGATCCAGGAATGTGTAGACTATTACTACCCACATATGTTCTATAACAATGACACAATTGCATGTTTAGGGAACAGTTGCCAGAACCACCTCTCCCACCTCATCTGGCCATGTTACCAGGCCACATCACATGTGGAACCCACCCTGGGGCCTCCTTATCTACTGGTCCTGCACTACCTTCAGGTGGAACCACTTCAGGGGGTGGTGTCCCCCCCCAGGGAGCACACAGAGACATGATCCTGCCACCAGAGGTCAGGTCCAGGGTCTGGTGCAATAGGAGCTCCACAGAGACTTGGGGGATGTGCTACAGCACCTTGAGGCCCTCAGTACACACTCACAGGGTCCACATGCTCCTCCTGCTCAGCTTCCAGGCCAGGCACCTTCAGGGTCATAAAGCTGATGTTGTGACTGGCCAAGGTTGGGGGCCTTGCTCCCATTGTTTCCATATGGGAGCTTATGGGGCTTCAACATCACAGATGACACTCCCCATCCAGGGTGTTTACCCACCACTTGTCATATACTGCCCCTGTAGGCTGTCTTCTCTATCTTCCAACCCAACCTACCTCCACAAATATACCTGCTATACTTCCCCAAATTCCCAATCCCACCTTCACAAACAAGGGCAATGTGTTCCCAACATGGGGTTCACCCATAACATAACCATCCATTCTGCACACACTTACTGCTCTGTATATATATATATATATATATATATATATATATATATATATATATATATATATATATATATATATATATATATATATATATATATATATATATATATATATATATATTATATATGTATACGTGCATGTATTAATATGTGTGATGTTTCCTCACACATAGCATGCAGCACTAGGTGACATGTATTTATATACATATGTGCATGTGTGCGTGTTTGTATATATGTAGACATGCGCACACACACACACACACACACACACACACACACATATATATATGTGTGTGTGCGTGTGTAGATATATATTATAAGTTGTATATACATATATATATATATATATATATATATATATATATATATATATATATATAGGGTGCATTCAGACATCAGGTCCACACTCTCGAGTTCTCCTTCCTGCACAGCTGCATTGTTCTGCCTTTCTGAAACACAGACAGGTGCCTTAACATTAGGGGGGTATATATTGGGACAGATTGCAGATAAGCCTATTACACACCTATGGCATTTCTGCATGCTACATTACATGCTAACTTGACTGTCCTGCAAGTGGTGGGCTCTGGAACCCAAGTGTCCATCATAATGGCATTACTTCCACCACCAGCTATTGGCCACACTAATATACATGTTTTGCATTACACAACACACACTATGATGGCTTACATCTTGTCAGTCAGAGCTGATCTGCACAGTTGATGGGTATGGCGCACTACCCACAGGGACAGACACTATTTCCATAGTAGTTGTTCAGCTGGACATCATTACAACAACACCTGATGGCACATATAAATCATTCCACATCATCTATCCCATTATTATGGGCAAAGCACTACATTCAATTACATGCATATATACTTTACATACCTGTTGTGGGAATGATGTCTCTTCTGGATAGTTTGCTAGATGGATGTGTTTTTATTTTATTTGTTGTGTTTGTTTTTTTTTTGGCTTTGGCTTTCACTCTGTCTCTCTTTCTTTCTCTCTTTCTCTATCTCACTCTCTCTCCAGTAAATGGATTGAGCTGCTTTGAATAGATTGCAGCATGAATTTTGTAGGTGATACACATAATCAGGTGATGGCATCTGCACCAATCAGTGCCCTCCACTTACTACCTGCACGCAGCATGCTGTGTAGTACTTCCAATTACCACTGTCATGGCAACCCACTACTATAAATCCCTACATCGTGTGGGCATGGTCCCTTTACCTTTCCTGTATGGAGGACATCCTTCCTGTGTGTGGGCAGCAGTGTTACAAACAGCAGGTAGCAATATCTCTTACGAGAGGACTTGCAGACTCAAGCCAGCTACATATTTGTATAAGGTGCCAGACCTACAGACAGTGTGAGTAGTGTTGTTATATGCATTGTATAGCACCAGTGTTGCAGAGTTTGTGTGTACATACTAGTTTAACATGGAATGCTGTCTGTCTGCATAGCTCTCAAATGTGGGCCTATTCACATGATGGCCAGAGGTGTGCCTGTTATGTTTTGTCTGTCCGCCACACAGGTCTTGTGTCAGATATATCACTGGCATTGTGTGTGTTGAGTGCTATCAGTACATGGCTACATCCATTTGTGTTTCTGACTTCATATTCCTGACTAATGGTATGCTGCAGACTACCGTGTAAAACCAGCAACTTTCTCAGTGTATGACAACACTATTTCACATATGAGCCTGTGTTCCAGCCTTTGTTCTCCACCTATATACCAGGCTTTGTCCATATGGCATGCAGTAAGGGGTTGTTATGTAGTGGCCTGTGATTAAGTCATGCTGCCATTCCTGCCATCATTCCAGTGCTGTTATGACCCCCACACATATTGTGGGGTAGGCTTCATAAATATGTGGGCTTCAGCTGCACAAAACATGTCTGCCCATCTGCTGTCCAGACGTCAGTGTATGTAACAGTGTTATATGCCCCTGTAAATCAGTCTATGGGGGAGGGGTATGCACCATATATAACCTAGGCTGTTACAACATGTGAAGGATATTGGTAGTAAGTTGCCTTAAGGTATATGGCTGTACATTACCATACATTTCACCTTGGGAACATTGGTGGCTTAGTGCTTACTGTCATACAGACTGTTCTGTTTGTCAGTGTGATTGTGATGTTTTCAGTTAAGCATTGTTATGTAACAGATATAACCCATTGTGTCAACTTAAGTCTTTTCCCCCTAGTCGTTGAGTACAGAATGTAATTAGAGGCTGCTGAACTATACATCGGCATTACTTAATGTTGATTGATTGTTAACTTCTGTCCCAGTCTTTCTTTACTGTTGTACTACTTGAAGGCATTGGCCTGGACAGTAAAAGATGCTATGCTTTCGGATTACTGTATAAAATGATCTGCTTGAGAGTTGCATTACTCAGTTATTATGTATTTCAAAGTCTTAACAGCTGTATGACATGGCATATAAAACTGTAATAGTACACAAATTAACATTTCTTATGTATGCAAACCTGTGTGTGGTGTCATATCCTTTGATTACTCTGTGGGTATATGTTCCAGGCAACAGTTGTATTTTGTATGAGTGACTCATACACTGCCCATTTGAAAAGGTGGAAAATGTAGGAATACTGGCTGTTCAATATGCTGTGGACCATCTAAATATGTATCTTCCTATACATATCTATGTGTGTGTATGTGTAGTTTATATATATATATATATATATATATATATATATATATATATATATATATATTTGTGTGTATATATATATTTGTGTGTATATATATATATATATATATATATATATATATATATATATATGTATCTGCATATATGTGTGTGTGTGTGTGTGTGTGTGTGTGTGTGTGTGTGTGTGTGTGTGTGTGTGTGTGTGTGTGTGTCTGTGTATATGTATCTTTGGAATGTTTATTGTTTCCACATTGTGCATTCCTTATGGTAGCCAGACTGTACTGCATGATATGTTATTGATACCATCCTGACATCATATGGATGGGATGGATTACTGTTAATGTCTTGTGGCCATGTTGTGTAGGGTCCTGGGTATGGTACTTGCAACAGTTGGTACTGTGTTGCAGGGCAGATCTCTTCGGTTGTGGGGGAGGGGTGATATCAATACTTACAAGAGGTATTTAGCTTGGGCCCCCTCACCCCCATTAACATTGCCTTTGGTCATATATGTATTTGTTATGTTCCCTTTTATATCTACAGATATATATCTGTGTGTATTGCTTAACCTGTGTAGGCATTGTTTACCCCCACGCAAACAAGCTTAAACATGCATACTACTGCTTAAAGGTGCTTACTCC
Source organism: Protopterus annectens (assembly GCF_019279795.1). Lineage (NCBI taxonomy): Eukaryota > Metazoa > Chordata > Ceratodontiformes > Protopteridae > Protopterus > Protopterus annectens. The sequence continues at coordinate 1,488,263,567 of NC_056731.1, read as the reverse complement.
CGCTTACTCCCATGCTAGTTCCTTTAAAAGAAATGAAAATAGGTTGAGAGAAAAGTGGTGAAAAAGGGGCACAAAGAGGGAAAGACAGTAGGGAAAATAGCTAGGGATGTGCAGGATGGGTGTAGAGAAGATCCATAGCTGCCCATTACTTCTACAGCAACAGCTTTGTATATACACTGATTTGGAGGGAGATTTGGACACTCATACCCTTGAGAGAGGAATGAGGACAACAATGATATGTTGTGAAGCCAATTAGACCAGATTACATGTGTCCAGTGAACACATGTGCGAAATGGACAGCTATATATAAGGCGAGATTTTTTTTGGGGGGGGGACAAATTGCCCTTTTTTTTAAGGTGAGAGTGGGATGTTGGGGAGGGATATTAGGTATATTTGGAGAGGTAGGTTGGGTAGGATAACAGACAAGACAGCATACAGGTGTGGTATATGACACATTTGGGGGGTAAGCACCTTGGATGGGGAGGGGTGTTTGGAATTCGGATGCCCATGAGCCCCCTACTGGAAACAGTGGGACTGATGTCCCCACCAATGGGCAGTCACCACTGCACCTTCATGCCCCCGAAGGTGGCTATGCTGGGAGCTGTGTAGGAGGGGCAGGCTGACCCTCTAGGTGTGCAACGTGGCCCTCAAGCTTGTGTAGCAGATCTCCAAACTCCTGCGGAGCTCACTGTGCACCAGACCCTGGACCTGGTGATGGGTGACAGTTTCCTGTCCGCACCCACTCCCAGGGGTGGTGAGCTCCATCCCCTAAGGTGGTTCCACCCAAAGATGGTGCAGAACCAGCAGATGAGGAGGTCCTGGGGTGGGCCCCAGACATGCTGGTGCCCAGTGCCATGGCCAGATGAGGTGGGCGAGGTGGGTCCTTCCCAAACGTGCTATGGTGTTTCAATTTTACAACATATGTGGGTTAGTAATAGTCAGCACATTCCAGGATTAGGTATAACAGCATGCATATATATTCCCATTAACCTAAAACACCAGATATGGAACAGTTGCATAGCAAACAGAACACATGCATATATGGAACCACAGTGGCCATTACAACAGCATGCAGGTACATTGATGGCAGCATGCCACCAATGTGGGAGTATTTCAACATGGCACATGCATCGAAACAAATTTAAATATTTATCAAACAATATTACATATGTCCCAACAGTAGGTTTAACAGTGCACACACTGATTGAGTTGTGTATTTAGTTTATTGTTGCACATGTGGTGGGGGAGGTGATGTCAATTAACAACTTGTATATCCCTGTAGTTCTCATTAGTTTCCTAGTCAGTGCTGTGATCTCCTTGTACCAGTACAGGTATTATTATACTACCCTATGACCTTAGTTTGGACAGTGGTATGGATGTATACAACTATATACATGAACTGAGTTTTACCTGCAGTATATACCTCTTACCTGGTATACCTGTAGAGGAATTGTTTGCTAGCACTACCTGACTGTTTCTACGCATATTCCCAGATTCCAGGTTGATGTTATGCACATACCTGTCCATCTCTTATTGCACACACTCTGGGCATGTTTTGACAACATGCAGGTGAAACCAGGACATATTTTTACTATTGCCCTCATAAACCTTGGGTGAGTTGTACGATAGGTTTGTTTTCATAGACATTTTCAAAATATGTACAGGCCTGACAGTCAGTTATATGACATTAAAGTCTGCCTACATGTCAGATATTAGCACACTGATATGCCAGGGGAACAGGGTAACAGCCAGTAGATATGGGTCAATTAGCTGGACATTCTGGACAAATCTGTACCATTGAGGGATATGATTCTGCATACAGCTTACTACCACTCCCAGGATTCGAACCATGGCTGTGTCTGCTAAAAATAAAACAGTGTACATCACAGTTCAGTGTGCTATATAAATATTGCTGTGTATCTCTTCTATGATTTCTGTCTATAAGTCTCCTGTGGTTTTACAATCTGACCTTATAATTACCACAGTCTTATAGAGGGTTTCCTAGAGAGTTTTATTATGTAGCACAGTGTGGATGACAGTGATGAATAATACCTTATTATTCAGAGAAACTGCAGCACTAACAATGCCATACAATACCAGAGTAAACAGTACCAGTCTAGGATTTCAATCTTTTATTTCTAGGCACAGTTTTTGTATCTGACAGACATGTGAGGGAATGTTTGTTAGCACTGCCTGAATGTTGCCACACATATTATCAGATTCCACATTATTATTATGCACATACATCTCACTTTGTTACTGCACACACTCTGTTCATAGCTTTTGAACAAGGGGGTGGACATGGGACATACTTTGCTCATTTGAGCAAACGTCCTAGATCTATATATATATATATATATATATATATATATATATATATATATATATATATATATATATATATATATTTGAATCAAACATTTATACATAAGGACTCCAATGCATGCATCACCGATGAACCATAAATCCACCAAATAAAAAAACAATACCAAAAACAATATTTAAAGCAACTCTTTTATTTAGAAAAATACCACAGCAGACTGCAGTAAAGCCTAAAAAGTTTTTTTTTATGTAATCTGAACTGGGTTATTGGCATCTGTAATAACATACCAGAGATACATATCATGTTGTTCATTTGAAGAGGCTATTTCTCAAGTTTTTAAGCAAACAATTCCTAGGAAACCTTACATAGTTTTATACTAGAACATATGCTGCAAATAGCCATTATACATTCAAATATATTTTTTTGGGAAAAAAATGTGTAAATACTTTTATAATCAACATCCATATACTTAAACTAAATCATGTAATTCAAAAGTCACCACTAAGTTGGTAAACAAATACTTTCCACAACCATTTATTAATACATTAATTCATTCTTTTCACCTAATCAAAAAAAGTTAGCAAGTACATTTTAATATATAAAAATTATAAAAACATTGTATAAGCATCGAACTCCTTGTGGTGGTTAGATACTCATTTCTAACTCTTTCTGGTAGTGAAGTCAATTAATAACCCAATATATATAAATATCAGCATCAACCCCCCTTTCCTCATTTTCCACATTAGGTCAGGGTGTCACATCAACAGATTCAATTACAAGCATAATAAATTCTATCATGTCATTTCATTCAATCCTGAACATGATCCTGAATATGTCATAGCACCTAAATTAATTATCCACCTTTTCTCTTCAACAGCTTCTGTTTCTGTGTTTTTATAATATGTTACTAATTTAATATTTAACTTTAGCTACAAAGGTATATGTAGCCTATCTTTGTTTCAGGCTATGTTTATATAGGTACTTCTCTGTCTTGCACTTAATATCACTAACATGTAACAAAATTATTTGTTTTCATACAGGGATGGATTCTCCTATATAATATGTGCCTAATTGGCATACCATCATATCAGTAAATCACTCTATATTACAGTTAATGAATGCTTTAATTTCACATGCTTCAGTCATATTCGTAGAGTGTGTGTTACATGCTTTACTTCACTCCGTACAGTTACCCAAAGGAAAACTGCCCTCCCTTAAATGCTTTTCCTCATGTCTTCCTTGATTAACTTTTCATTTGAATCCTGAAAAAATGCACTAAACATTTATCCTTTCTATACACCATCAAACAGTTATCAAACATCACATTACTAAAGAGTGAATAATTAGTCAACAATTTACCAAAGGCTGTTCAAAACATTTCTAACCAGAAATGCATTATCCCCATATATAGTTACAAATCGTATTGTTTTTTTACAGATTTTCTTTACTTTTTCTGTAGGACAATGTCATTTTTTTTCTGGGCATCTGAACCTTTTTAAAAACTTTCTTTCACCAACAAAGGTATATATCCTCTTAGATTTAAATACTTTTTTCATGTTGTCTACCTGTATTTTAAAATCCACATCGTTATTACAGATACTTTTCAATTTCAAAAACTGTGGGTATGGCATATTTCTAATTCTCTGTGACAGCCGACAACTGTGGGTTGTCAGTATTGGATTTCCATGAAAATAATTTGTTTTTATAAAAAAAAGTCATATTCACTGATGCATCTTTCAACTTAGTTATTGTCACATCCAAAAACTGGCTAACAAATAAGTTGTATAAATATATATATATATATATATATATATATATATATATATATATTTTTTTGTATGTGTGTGTGTGTGTGTGTGTGTGTGTGTGTGTGTGTGTGTGTGTGTGTGTGTGTGTGTGTGTGTGAACTTTCATCCACTGTCATCTCTGAGTCAAATACTTATCAAGCTGAAGTTTAAAATACATACATATACATATCTATATATATATCTATATATATATATAGATATATATATATATATATATATATATATATATATATGTATGCATGTATATATATATATATATATATATATATATATATATATATATATATATATATATATATATATATATATATATATATATATATATATATATATATATATATATATATATATATATATATATGTATACAGTGGATATAAAACATTTACACACCCCTGTTAAAATGCCAGGCTTTTGTGATATAAAAAAATGAGATCACGATAAATCATTTCAAAACTTTTCCCACCTTTAATGTAACCTATAGCCAGTATAGTTCAATTGAAAAACCAACAAATCTGTTAGGGGAAAAATATAAAAAATAAAAAAAAGTTACAATAAGCTGGTTGCATAAGTGTGCACACCCTTAAACTAATACTTTGTTGAAGCACCTTTTGCTTTAATTACAGCATTCAGTTTTCTTGGGTAGGAGTCTATCAGTATGGCACATTTTGACTTAGCAATATTTGCCGACTCTTCCTTGCAAGCCCTAGTTCCAGCTGGAAAAAGCAACCCCAAAGCATTATACTGCTACCACCATGCTTCACCGTGGGGATGGTGTTCTTTTGGTGATGTGAAGTGTTGTTTTTGCGCCAAACATCCCTTTTGAAATTGTGGCCAAAAAGTTCGACCTTGGTCTCATCAGACCATAACACATTTTCACACATGCTGTTGGGAGATTTGATGTATTGTTCTGCACTTTTTAGCCAGGCCAGGATGTTTTTCTGTGTAAGAAAAGGCTTCCATCTTTCAACCCTATCCCATAGCCCAGACATATGGAGAATATGTGAGATTGTTGTCACATGTAGTACACAACCAGTATTTGCCAGGAATTCCTGCAGCTCCTTCAGTATTGTTGTATGTCTCTTGGCAGCCTCCCTGACAAGTTTTTGTCTTGTCTTTTCATCAATTTTGGAGGGACTTCCAGTTCTTTGCAATGTCGCTGTTGCCCCATAATTTCTCCACTTTTTGATGACTGTCTTCACTGTGTTCCATGGTATATCCAATGCTGTGGAAATTTTTTTCTACCCTTTTCCTGATACCTTTCAACAATGAGATCCCTTTGATACTTTGTAATCTCTCTCTGAAGCATGGCTTTTGCTGTAGTAGGCAACTGAATAAATGTCAGGAAGAGCCTACTAGGGCAGCTCAACTTTATTTGGGGTTAATCAGAGTCTCTTTAATTGATAGTAGGTGTGTACCCAATAAGACTGAATGTTGCAATTAAATCAAAAGGTGCTTCAACAAAGTATTAGTTTAAGGGTATGCACACTTATGCAAGCAGTTTATTGTACATTTTTTATTTTTTATATTTTTCCCCTAACAGATTCGTTTTTCAATTGAATTGTACAGGTTATAGGTCACATTAAATGTGGGAAATGTTTTGAAATGATTTATTGTGGTCCCATTTTTTATATCACAAAAACCTGGTATATATATATATATATATATATATATATATATATATATATATATATATATATAGCTGCAGTGGTGATGCTGCAGTAGCGTTGTCGCCTCACAGTAAGACAGTAAGACGATGTCCCGTTTGATTCTCAGCTAGAGCGTCTTCTGTGTGGAGACATGCGTGAATGGGCGTACCTTCGTTGAAGGTTGTGCATCAGGGCTGGCAACTCGGCACGTAAAAATCTACTGCCAGTCATTAACGGACCGGAGTTCTGCTGTGGCGACCCCTAATCGGGAAAAGCCGAAAGACACAACAACAACAACAACATATATATATATATATATATATATATATATATATATATATATATATATATATATACATACAGAGAGAGAGAGAGAGAGAATATAGGTATATAGATATATATATATTTGTGTGATAGATACAGCTATAGACAGATTTATACTAGTTTGATTATGCAAACTGTTCCTGCTCCCCCAGGCTAAGATGCATTTCTCACCTTTCTTATCATGTTCCTCTCTTTTATAGTACTCGTCCACTTCTTTCTTATTCTTTTTGTATACACCTACACTGTAATCTCCTTTTTTCAATACAACCTTTGTTTGTTTCCTCATCATAAATGCCTTTCTCAGTTCTTATTAAATGTCCCTTAATTTACATTCATTATCTGTTTGTTTATTTATTTATATTTCAGCATATTTTCTACATTAAAGTCTTCCTTTTAATTCTAACTGCAATGTAACATGCTTTTGGATGTTTTCTACCCATGCATTCACTGGAAAGGGATCTTGCATGAGCCAGTAGGACTATCAGTGTAAACAAATTAACAAATAAATATTATATAGATGGACAGATAAATAGATGGCTAGATTAATTTAACATACACCTACATTTACAGATGTAGGTATAGGAAACATGTTTAAGTTAGATGATGGATGAAAGGGTGGAAAAGAATACAAGACTAACGTACAATTGTTTAAACATTATATGCGCAAAGGATGTAAAGGATCTCTCTTGAGTGCAATTCACAGGAAACATGGAAATCCCCATGGACACCTTCTGTTGGCTGTGATTAGTTAATCTAGGTATGTATTGGTTTCACTTTGATATTCAAAGGAACTATCTGAACTTAATGTAAAAAAATCAAATACTGTAATATCTAACAGTGTATAAAAATGGTTATATGAAGAGCAGCTAATGGAAATAGCCCTGTAACTAGTTTAGCCTGCAAGATTACATGTTTTGCATTCTGTTTTATTAATTAGTAGAATACAATAGTATCATAGTTTGAAAAATATATAGAGTGACCTAAGCTACTATAGAGTATAAGATTAAGTAAACATGTGGTTTCTTGTTAATACTGTTCCTACTGGGAAACTAGTGAAAAAAAACAAACACAAAAACAAAATTGTGACTTGGTATGTCAAACCTAACTTGATTCTCTCTTTCTCTCTCTGTCCTCCAACTGTAGTTTTGAATGCAATTTCAGACTCAAGTTAAATTTTCAAATTTAAAGTTAGTAAGAAAGAAAGTGGAGTTGTGGTCTGTTTTTAGCTGAATAGGTAAATAAGCAAGGTGTAGTCATATACAAATAACTGAAAGTTTTAACTATGTGAATGGTGGAAGCTCTAAGTGTCTAGAAAATCAGACATCAATGTAGGTATAAAAGGATATTATTTGGCCACATTAAGAAAACTAAGACTTTTCCTAAGTGTATTGACATCTGTATTTCTATCCTAAAATAAAAAGATAGGATGATTTGGAGGAAGGGAATGAAGATAGACTTATGTCAGAAAGTTACTGGTACAGACACACCCCAGGATCCAATAAAATCCATGCAGGCTCCATGTAGAGCCTAGATGGAATGTACTGTGATCTTCCATGGCACTCAGCCGAGGGAGGTCATAGTAACCCAGATATTGAATCCATTTAGGCAGTAGTGTAGAAGCTGTCCTGTGGTTGTGGATTGTCCAGGGAATTCCTGGATGGATGCTATGTACAGGATAAGAATTCCTGTAATGCACCTTGCTAGTATAAAAATATACTTGAATTTTAATATTTTTTAATGCCCATTTGCGCTGTGTATCGCCGAGCACAGCAGTGCTGAGCCATGCATACATATACACAGCTGACACCTGCCAGGCATATAAACCAGATGTAATTAATTATTTATTTTACTTTCTTTTAATGCCCGTTTGCATGGTGCAGCATGGCGAGCAGCAGTGCCGAGCTGCACTTACACATGCACAGGTAACATCTGCCGGATATCGAAAAATAAAACCAGATGTAATTAATTATGTGTTTTTGTCTACATGTTTTTATTATTTTTTTTGAATGTCTATTTGCACTATGCAGCGTAATGCTTAGCAAAGCTGACAGGTAACTTGGTAGTATATGTGAAAGTATACAGGTTTTCTCACTATCCAAGTAGCTAAATAGGAATAGTCATGGCCTAAAGTATAATAGGTCCTGGGCTCAAATCCACAGCACTCATACCTTTTTACATTTATTGCTGCAGAAATGTGTAAGGTGACCTAAAGGACGGTTTAATTCAAAAACAAAATTGTTACATTTGGAAAAGCTGCATGATGCTAAGTACTGCTTAAACATTGTAAATGGCTATTCCTGTTTATGCATTGCCAAGTGCTGCTAAAACATGGTTGTGTGAGTTTTTGCAATGCTAAGGCCCACTAAGCTGGTCTGTGCGATGCTAAGCAATGCAGCATTTTTTTGAATGTTACACATTGATATGCAAGGGTGGGAAAGCAGCCTATATTAAAGCCACATTGGGCAGGAATTCACAGCATTCATTGGAGTTCATAGTAAGCTGCCAATATGCCAGGTGATGTTGGTGTGGGAGCTGACTTTCAGGTGCAGAGGTGGGGTGTGTAGAAGTCCACAGTGTTTGCTGGATGCCTGGTCCAGAACTATGAAACCTGGCTGTTGCGCAGTTACTAGGGCTCAGAATGCAAAGCTGAAGCCTGGGATCATTTGGCCAGGGATTTTACCAGTACAAACATAGAAAAACAAGCAAAGTACCTGGATAAATCTGGTGTAGAGCACAACAGTAACTGATAAATTCCAGAAATCACAGCAAAACACCAGAACACACAGCCACAGGCTAAAAATATTTAATTGAAAGTAGTAAAACAGTAGCATGTGCATTCACAATGAAATTGCTTCATCAGACTGCCATTAACAAAGTACATTAAATAGGTATAATACTGAACAGCCAATCAGCCATATCCAATTAATAACAGCCAATGAAATCTTACAGTCAATCAAGTCATGTAAAAACATCACCCATTTAAAAAGATGCATATAATAACAAGAATAAAAATTAAAAAAGAGAAAAAAAGAGAAAAAAGGGGGGCCCATTTATAAATCAATGCTTTAGCCTACGTGTCCGTAGGAAAGGTTTCAATGTAACAGTATCATTTATTCCTGGTATTTTATCAGCTCCAAACTGTCACCCCCTCTGATGTTGTGAGTAACCACTTCTAGCACAAAAACTCTAAGCGTATGTTGTGGACCAGATTCTGTAATGTGTTTTGCTAAGGCAATACTTTTTTTCCTCCTAATGTTTCTAATATGTTCTAATATACACTCTTTAATAGAGCAACTAGTCTTTCTGATATAATACACATGGCAGAACATACAGTAGCTAAAACAGACTACATTGCGAGTCCTGCAATTGGCATAGAACCTAGTGAGGGTTTTCTAATAGAGTGTAGGTTCTATGCCTATTGCAGGACACGCAATGTAGTCTATTTTAGCTACTGTGGGTTTTGCCATGTGTATTATATCGGTCAGACTAACATGTTACAGAATTTGGTCCACAACATAAGTTTAGATTTTTCTGTGCTAGAAGTTGTTGCTGACAATATCAGAGGATCAGAGGGGGTGACACAAAAGCATAGGACAGAATCAGCTGAACAGAAGTGGATCCTTCAGTTTGGAGCTGATAAAGTACCAAGAATAAATGATGCAGTTACATTGAAACCTTTTCTATGGGCATGTAGGCAGAAACATTGATTTATAAATGGGCCCCTCCCTTTTTTCTCTTTTTTTATTTTTTATTCTTGTTATTATATGCATCTTTTTAACTCATTCCGTGTGTACCTTTAACTTCTAGTTTAAAATTAAGTTAGCACTTTACAATTCTAACAAATACTCATTGACAGAGGTCAGATATCAATAGAGCTGTGTCTGCCATTATGTATGCTTCAAGATAAAATAATCTGATACCCTGTATGTAGCATGATTCTGAAATTATTAATGCAATATGAACAAGTAATATTTGATGCCTAGAGGAGCAGCAGGAGGTAACTGCATATGCACCTGGAGGCGTCACTCGGATGTAATGAGAGTGATATTGCTTTTACATGACTTGATTTCATTGGCTGTTATTAATTGGATAGGGCTGATAGGCTGTTCAGTATTATACCTATTTGGTGTACTTTGTTAATGGCAGCTTAATGAAGCAATTTCATTGTGAAAGCACTTACTACTGTTTTACTACTTCCAATTAAATATTTTTAGCCCGTGGCTGTGCTCTGGTGTTTTGCTGTGATTTTTGGAATTTATCTTACCAGTACAACTGGTACCACAGCACTGGTGAGCAGTGTTATCATCACTATGATGACCTGAAGCAAAGGAAGAGGGGAACCTCGGACACCTAGGTCCACGAGGCGAGGGCTGGGCATAACCCCAGATATGTAAGTATGTTTGTTGCTACTTTACTAAAATACAAGCTGAATTTGTCCAAAACTGATATGCATAATGGTTTGCTTCTCTTCCAACAGCTGCAGCTGAATGGGCTCGCAATGTCCAGTCTCACACCGGGCGCCTGGCTAGGATGCACTGTCAGTGTGTTAAGTATGGATATTTTCTAATAACTGTAGTGCAGTAAGCAATAAACAATACCAATAATGATAAGCAATAAGGTTTAAAGCAGGATTGTGATTTGATAAGTAATGTGTGAAAATAACTGCAGTAAGGCTGTATTGACTGCATGTGTGTTCTAATGTGACTCCAATCAACTGTAAAATTGAAATTAATAAAGAATGCAAAAGTAATTGCCTGATAAATATATTGGACAACCCACAGTACAGTTCAGGGCTGTCTTCAGACCCCTTTCAGTCAAATAATGTTCTCTATTCCTCCCACTGCAGGAACAAAGTATATGGGTAAGGTAGCCCACTTTCTGGGTAGATATAATGTGTATAATTCACAGATTCTAAGGAACAATAACAATAAAGTGTAAAGCAGAATTGTGGTTTGATAAGTAGTGTGTTCAAATAACTGTATTAGGGCTGTATTCATTGCATGGGTGTTCTAATGTCACTGCAGTCAATTGTTACATTAAGTGAACATGTCCCCTGGAGTCACAGCTTTTGGGTTATACTCCAATGCCAGCCAACTAAGACATGAGCGGCTGTCTAGTCTATTTAATGTATACAAACATACCTCCCAACTGTCACAATTTTTTGTAATCTAATGACAACTGCCCAATCTGATCCTTGATTAGCAAATAAATGATTACCTGGAATGCATTGTATTTACAAATTTGTTTACAGAACACCTTGGTAATAATGTACAAGCACAGTATGAAACAGTTCCATGTAGTAGTGCACCTGCATTTGTTAGTGCTTGGCCCGTACTGTCCCATGATAACAGCTTGAGAGTTATGTATGTGCAACATCATCTATAGAAGAATTGGAGTCACAGTACTCACAACTGAGACTGCACACTTGTAGAAGTATGCATTAGTAGTCTGCATTGTAATATCATCTGCAAATTCAGTAATGATATGTTTTTCTCTCTCTCTCTCTCTCTCTCCACCTGTTATCTTCTTTAATTTATTAATGTTATTTATTATTATGATTTAATATTAATATACTCTGTTAAACTAACTGTTATGTTGGCCTTATGGGTTATTTCATCCTGATTTGCTGTTAACATACATACTGTTTGGTTATTTATTGTTGTGTTCCACATAATATACCTTAATATGTACTTGGATTAATCAATATTATATTCCATTATGTTAATACTAACATTGGTTTGGTTATTACTAACCTCAACTTATCTTTATATCTGATTTACTACAGCGCAACAAGGTAGGCCGGTTCCAGGTGATCCACCTATGTTGGCTCCTCCGGCCAATCCACCGGGGCCCAGCATGTCTGGCCACAGACTGGTGGTGGCTCCTCTGCTGCCCTTGCACTACCTGTGGTGTTGGGTAGATATGCCGCATAGGCTGGGGCTGGACCCCCCCCCCCTGGAACCGGTGGTGGAGGGGGTGGTTTTATCACCCATGATGAACTATCAGGATTGGTGCGCAGGATGTTCTTCCGAACTTTTGGATGCCACCTGTGCTGGATGGAGGACATGCTAACCACCCTGGTGGGCCAGCCTTGACCTGGAGCCCAGCCACCACCACTGCCACCATGGGAGCAGTGAAAGAGTAGGGCTGACAGTCATATGGTTGGGGACTTGAGTCACACTGCTACACTGCTACCTTGTGGAGGCACCTGAACTGGGATTCCACAACACACTCCTCATCCAAGGTGTTCACACACCAACCCTGTCTACTGTTTTGTCTGTCTGCAAAAGCTTCCTCGCCTTCCAAATTTACCTTCCACACACATACCTAACCTATATCCCTTCCACAACATTCAACTCTCACCTTATAAAAAAAAAAAAAAAAAAAGGTACACCTGTCCCTCCCAGAAAAAAATATCCCATACACAGCTCTCCATTTTGCACACGTGTCCACCAGACACATGTAATTTGGTCCAACTGGCTTGACAATGCATTTATGTTGTCCTCACCTCTATCTCTGGGGGTGACAGTCCAAATTCATCTACAAATTATGTCAAATTGTACAATTTTTGCTGTACAAGAAATTGATAGCTATGGTTCTTTCTACACCATTCCTGCATATAACTAACTGTCTTTCATTATGTTTTTTCCTCTGCTTGCACCTCATTTCACCATTGTCCTATCTCCCCTTTTTCTTTTCTTTAAATATTTTTGCACGATGCTGAGTGACTCAGTGAGTTGCACAGCATTGCTAAGCTCAGCTAAGTGGAGCTATATTGGTATATGTGTTTAAATGATAATAAGTGCAAAATGTACACCTGCCCCCTATTTTAACCCAAGACCATCATACCTGCAGACCATGGCATTAACCTGTCACATCACACAGTTGTTAATTAAAACAGGTGTTTAAAAAAAACATAGTAACTGCAAGTTACCATCATTAAACATGTTTATACAGAGCTGTGAATCACTCTGCATGGCACAAACTTGCTGAAAGAGTAATGGAAAAACTGGGAGTGTAACTTGGAGTCTGGTACAGGACTACACTAGAAAGCCAGACACAGAATAATGGATGTAAATGAGGTCTCTAATAGCATGTAAATGTACACATTTATCAGCAGCATGTAGAAACACACCTGCTAAAACATTAGTGGCAAAGTACATGTTCAGCAGGGACACTGGTGGAGAAATACATCCCTATAAATCCAGGCACATAATATTGGATGTAATGGAGGAATGTCACAGCCTGTATGTGTGTACTTATATCTTCACAAATAGACATGCTATAGCACTGACTGAGTAGTTCAGTCTGTTAAATGCTTTGCAAACAGCAGTTTTTGACACACATGGTCCTGGTTTCAAATTCAGTGGTGTGTAGCATTTACATTAAATTACATTATTGTGAAGCCATCAGTAAATGACTGTGTCATGTACTCTTTATCCACATAATGCATTTCGAATTGAATATCTGCTTTTCAGAAAAGAAAATAAATAAATTAAAAAAATGCACTTTATTTTGCTTTTGCCTCTTCTTAAAAGTACTCAAGTGTATTTATTCTGCTCCATTTATTACTGATTGGTAGTAACCTGATTAAATTGTAACTGTTACTCTAAGCCTTTTGGTTTAAGCACTTGGGCTCCAGATCAGCTGTTTTACATTAAGAAGGTTTGTGGTCTGCACTGTTGTGGCAGGACAAGTAGCTTACATCCTTCTAAGTTGGGAATTGCTGATTGAAGGCTCAGTGTTATTCTAAAAGTGTATTAGTTCTGGTTAAAGCACTTTGACTTCAGGCCAGTTATTTTTCATTAAGAAGGTTTGTGGTCTGCACTCTTGTGGGAGGAGAGGCCAGATTCTTCCCTTCTGACCTGAAAATTTCTGTTTAAAGGCGTATTGTGCCTCCTTATTTGAACTGTTTCTTTCTGAAATTGGTGTGCCTTGTTTGCTGTAGCATAGACTAGATTCAGGCATCCTGAATGTAGTTTTGTTTGTATAACTTGAACACTAACCCAGGTCATCTTTTTTGGAGAAGGTTCCCCCGCACCCTTGTGGCAGGAGTGTGGAGTTAGAACTTGTCTGATTGAAGACTGCTGGAACAGGGCTCAGTTTTGAGCTTTTTTTACTGGTTAATTGGGTAATTTTTTTTTAATCAGTTTGCTTGTTTTCTGTTGTTATATAAAAAATTTCACTTTATTCATCTGCTTTTACTGTATTTGTGTTTCTTCCTATTTTATTACTTTGTTTTGCTTTTGCTGCTTGTTCTTAAAAGTACTTAATTGCATTTATTCTGCTACATTTATTACTGCTTGTTAGTAGCCTGATTAAATTGTAACTGTTATTCTAAGCCTTTGCTTGAAGCACTTGGGCTTCAGCCCAGTTGTTTTACATTAAGAATGTTTGTGGTCTGCACTGTTGTGGCAAGTCAGGTAGCTTACATCCTTCTAAGTTGGGAGTTGATGATTGAAGGCTTAGTGTCTGTTATTCTAAAAGTGTATTAGTTCTGGTTTAAGTACTTGTGCTTCAGGCCAGTTATTTTACATTTAGAAGGTGTGGTCTGCGCTCTTGTGGGAGGAGAGGGTAGATTCTGCCATTCTGACTGGGAGTTTCTGGTTAAAGGCTTATTGTGCCTGCTTATTTGAGCTGTTTCTTTCTGAAATTGATATGCTTGTTTGCTGTAGCATAGATTAAAGTCAGACTTTCTGAATTTAGCTTTGTTTGTATAACTTGAGCACTAATCCAGACTATCTTTTTTGAAGAAGGTTCCCCTGTACCCTAGTCCAGGAGTGTGGAGTTAGAACTTGTCTGATTGAAGACTGCTGGAACAGGGCTCAGTTTTGAGCTTTTTTAATGGTTAATTGGGTAATTTGTTCAAATCAGTTTGCTCATTTTCTATTGTTATATAAAAATTTGCACTTTATTTATCTGCTTTTACTGTATTTGTGTTTCTTCCTACTTTATTACTTGATTTTGCTTTTGCTGCTTGTTTTTAAAAGTACTTAATTGCATTTATTCTGCTGCATTTATTACTGCTTGTTAGTAGCCAGATTAAATTGTAACTGTTATTCTAAGCCTTTGGTTGAAGCACGTGGGCTTCAGCCCAGTTGTTTTACATTAAGAAGATTTGTGGTCTGCACTCTTGTGGCAGGACAGGTAGCTTACATCCTTCTGAGTTGGGAGTTGCTGATTGAAGGCTTAGTGTCTGTTATTCTAAAAGTGTATTAGTTCTGGTTTAAGCACTTGTGCTTTGGGACAGTTATTTTACATTAAGAAGGTGTGGTCTGCACTCTTGTGAGAGGAGAGGGTAGATTCTGCCATTCTGAGCTGGGAGCTTCTGGTTAAAGGCTTATTGTGCCTGCTTATTTGAACTGTTTCTTTTTGAAATTGGTATGCATTGTTTGCTGTAGCATAGACTAAAGTCAGACCTGCTGAATCTAGCTTTGTTTGTATAAATTGAGCACTAATCCACACCATCTTTTTTTGGAGAAGGTTCCCCTGCACCCTAGTGGCAGTAGTGTGCAGTTGGAACTTGTCTGATTGAAGACTGCTGGAACGGGACTCAGTTTTGGGCTTTTTATTGGTTAACTGGTTAATTTGTTTAAATCAGTTTGCTCATTTGCTAATGGTATATTAAAAATAAATAAATAAATAACACTTTATGCATCACCACTTAGCTAGGGTTAAACTATTCCCAGCTCCATAAAGTCTGCTCTTCAAATTTTCCCTTAGAACTAGCCAGTTTGCTTTTGCACTCAAATCTGTTTCTTTGAGCTCAGCACTTGTTCAGAACTCATTGTAAGCACTAAATAAGCTTCAAATTACTACATCACTCAACTTTCCTCACTTGTCTAGATGAAAACAGTTTTTAGTACTTAATAAATAAGCACCTATCCAGGCATGTCTAAGGGTCAGCTCCTGGTGTTTTCTCCTGTCTACCTGATGAATCTGGGCATCTTAGGGCAATGCAGCAATTGCCTCATGTACACAGACAACCCTCTCCTCTTACCACCCAACACTACAACCTGTGAGAGATGCACTTATATAGCCAAACTGGAAGCAATGCTCTCTTCACCCAAGGCTGGAATAAACAGTCAAGAGAAGGTAAACACTTGCCCACACCACACTCGTCACATAGTCACTCAAAACCTACACCACCAAAACACACACATAAAAACACAAAACACACACCTACATTTGTGGAGGCTCTCAATAAAACTCTGCTCAAGCAACACACATTTCCAAAGGAGAAACACAAGCAACCTCCACCCCCCCAAACACAACCCAAATGACACATAGCCTATAAACTCAGTGTGCCACTCAACCACAGCCCATAAGGCATAACAACGTACCCAACAGTCTAGTCATAGGTGACTCTATAGTCAGGCACACTGAGGTTACACTCACCAGGCTAAACAAGGAAAAAATTACTGTCAGCTGCCTGTCGGGTGCCAGGATCCACCACATAATGCACGCAATCAGGGCACTCCACAACAAGTACAAATATGACTCTGTCATTGTCCATGTTGGTGTAAATGGCCTGAGATGTACCTCCCTGGACTACATGAAAAAAGACATGGATGAGCTCTTTGATCTTGTTGCCCAGGCAGATATGACCCTAGCCCTGAGTAGCATCCTGCCATCACCCAGAATTATACCACAGTACAAGAACAAAATTATTTACTTCCACAATTGGCTAAGCTTCTGGTGTCATTCTAAGGGGAGCCAGTATCTGTCTGCCTGAGATGACATGATCGACAGACTACAATGCTTTGCCAGAGATGGCCTGCACCTGTCACCCTTGGGATTCAGGATACTGGCTAAGGCTCTTTCCAGCTCTATAGTGCCTTTTTTAGGCAAGGTTCAAATGACAAATTCACCACCGTAACAAGTACAAGCAAGCAAAATCTGAGGATAATGCTACTCAATATTAGAAGTCTAAACCTGAAAATGTATTCACTCAAGGCAGTCCTTAAAATGAAGTACATCGACATCTGTGCAGTGACAGAGACCTTGTTCAAGGCTCCAGAGAGGACCCCTGCATTACCATGCTATAAATCATAGCATACCTTTTGGCCACCTAACCTGGACCAAAACACTAAAGGTGGAAGCGTGTCCATATTCATTAAGGATATCGACACCTCCAGGCTAGTTGCAGCATAATGCATCCAAGATTATCCAAGTGCAAATATTTCTGGGCAAGACTGCAGTCCAAATTGTAACTTGCTACAGATCCCCTATCCAGGATTCCCACTCCTCATTTCTTGATACACTGGGAAATATTAGGGTACAACCCAACACCCTAATAATGGGTTATTTCAACTACCCCACCATTAACTGTGAAAACTACTGATGTACCAACACTTTTCTTCACTGTTTTCTGGAATTCATAAATTCCAACACCTTGGATCAACTTATCCACACCCCCACCAGGGGCAGCAATATCCTAGACCTGGCCATTATTAACATGGGCGACCGGTGTTCCACACCAGAGGTAATTCCTCGTTGGTCAGATCGACCACAAGCTAATCATCCTAGACATCCACATCCTGCCCCCACCCCCTATTAGGAAAACCACCATAAAAATTTTCTCCAAAACCAACTTCACACTTAAGACAAAAGTGGCAAACTTCACGATACCCACACAGATGGACAATAGAGGTACAATTGCTGAATTCTACACAAATACACTTTATAAGCACTTGCACGAATGAATGGATCATGCTATCCCTCACAGAACCAACATGCTATCTTCCAAAAAAGGAAGCCAATCTGGTGGTCCCCTGCCATAAAAAGACTCTACAACAGAAGAAAGAAACTTTTGCAAAAAAGAGTAAAATCCAATGACTGGAGGGACTCCCTGGTCAGCCTCAGTAAGAAGCTGAGATCCCTTATAAAATCCTCCAAAGCTAGTTACGAAAACAAAATTGACACTGATTCTAAAGACAGCCACAAAGCATTCTATAGCTATGTCAAGAATCTCAATGGCAACACTCAGATCTGCTCTGAGTTAGAGCACAATGGCACTAAATATACAGAACCAACTGACATTGCCAACATCCTGGCAGATAGGTTCAGTGCTAACTTTACCCCCCCTCTCACCCCTAAAAGGCCCAGCTCTATACCAGAAGAATGCAAAGTTCCTGTAATTACAGCTGCACAGGTAAAAAACACACTCTCCAAAGCCAAGAACACAGCATCCATGGGACCTGACAACATCCCAGGCTGCGTTCTACATGAACTGCAGAATGAACTAGCACCCCACCTAAGCACCATGTTTGGTCATAGCCTCACCTCAGTGTTTGTGCCCCCTGAATGGTACACAGTGATGGTTATCCCACTCCACAAAGCGGGAGCCACCACGGACCCCAGGAACTACTGCCCCATTAGCTTATCGAGCCTGGTCTGCAAGGTCATGGAACGTATCATCATGGAACTTATAAACAAAGACATTAGAAATCTCCAAACTCTGAACGCCTTCCAGTTTGGGTTAGTAAAAGACAGATCATGTCTCCTAAACCTGATAGACTTCTTTGAAGCAGTCACCAAAGCCATAGACAAGGGTAAGGTGGTTCACACAGCCTATCTAGATCTCGCCAAGGCTTTTGACACCATCCCCCACTCTGGAATTATAGATAAACTCACTAAACAAGGTATAAATCCCTATATCACAAGATGGGTTGCCAACTGGCTCAATGACAGAACCCACACTGTGAAAGTAGCAGACTCCAAATCTGATTTCAGACCAGTGACAAGTGGAGTACCACAGGGTTCGGTCCTGTGTCCAATCCTGTTTGGTATCTACTTTTCTGAAGTACAGGCTAACACAGAAAGTCTTTGGCTAATGAAGTTCACAGATGGCTGCAAACTAAGAGCCATAATTGAAACTCCTAACAATGTGGATATCCTACAAAAGGGCCTCACTGAGACAGATGCCTGGTGTCAAAGCCATAGCCTCAAGCTCAATGCCAAAAAGTGCATTGTCATTCCCTTTAGTAAAAACTCTCTACCCATGAGCTACCAGATAGGTGGTAGTCTACTTAACACCAAAAGCGTAATAAGAGACCTTGGAACACAGGTAGACAGTTGTCTCTCCTTTGATAGTCACATCACCACAGTAGTCAGGGAAAATGGATTCTCATCCAGGAAAAAGAGGTCATTGTTCCTTTTTACTCATCACTCATTAGACCCATTATAGAGTACAATGCCTCTTTTGGCATGTACATCACAAGAAATCTACAACAACTGGAAAGGCCACAGAAATACCTCACAAAGAGGATCACTTGCCACAAACAGATGCCCTATGCAGACTGTCTCAAAAAACTCCAGCTTTACTCCATCGCATATCGCCTTCTCAGAGGTGATCTCTGCCTAACATACATAGCTATGTCAAACCCAGAGCTGTTGGACATGCTCCACTTAAAGAAATCCCAACCCCTCCAAGCTACATGCTCTAGGGACCTACACCTTCTCACCACAATAAACAGAACATGCTGGAGGGATAGATTCCTGTCCCAGAGACTTTGCATACTCTGGAACAAACTATCTATCTATATCAAACAAAGCTCCTCATTAACACTCTTCAAGAAAAATCTTGATGATTGGATGGGAAATAGGAAATTCACCCTGTGGATCACCTCTGTGGCTCTGTTCAACAAGGGCACAGGAAAATAATTTTCTTGGGTGGCGAAAGCCAGGGTACCTTTTTGGCTAGGCTTATATAAACCCTAGGGCTAATAGCCTAGTACCTATCTATGAACCTATGAAGTCAAAGGCATGCAGATATGAACACACTTGACATATCCCTGTAGCAACACTATAAAGTGTATAAAATGTCAGGTCATCCATTAATATGCATTTATAGGAGATTATAACATAGATAATGCAAATGAGGTCCACTAATCTCAGAGTGCAGCACAGAATCATTTCATAATGATATTATAGATTAGCACCGTTGACTAACATACATATGGAGGTTCTGCTAGTAACAAGGACTGCCAGCACACACGTACCAAATGACTACCATAATGTAACACATGGCCTGGCAATTGCCCAAATAGTTGACATAATGGTATATTTACCCCCTATGTTGCTCAAGGACACGACAGACATATTGCCTGGTACTCTGTTAATTATACCAATAGCTAACATACTTACCTTAAACACATGCATTAATTTGGAGTGGAATGGGTACCATCAATCTGTCTCTGTCTCTACAACAATGCTGCCACAGCTCACACAGATACTCTTACAGCTTGTTGTCCTCCAAAGTGTTCACACTCTTTGCCTCTGCCTATTAACTGCAGCATCAGCTGCAGCCTGTAGCACATACATCTATATGCAAAAGTAGCTGCTACAGACATACTATCTGTGATGATGTAGTATCTTGACCCCAGTAATGTCCAGCAAAACATATCAGAAAGGGCTTCTAATCTACATGAAGGCCTTATACCTTGTTATGTGGCTGCATGTCATTGGCTGATTATACTGCAATTCAGCTGTGTTGGCTGCAATAAACATTTCAGAACCACAGATTGGTTAAGAGCCAATCGCCTGGTAATGAGAACCATGTTATAAAGGCAAACAGCTGGGTAGGGGGAACCATTATGTATGAAATTTTCTTCACACAGTAAATGCGTTGCCAAAAACTTTATATATCTGCACATACCAACAAAGGAGCATTGTACTCCATTAGGTATGTAACCTTTTTGCTTACAGCATGATGGATATGTGTGAATATACTTAGGGGGAATGGGGATTACAGCATTAAGCCTTTCTTAGAACAGTAATGATGAAATGTCAGTGATCTTCAGATTTGTTACACCTACAGAGGATGTACAGTACAAACAACAGAGACCCCCGAGACAGAAATGTACTCCACCACCACAACACAACACAAACCCCAGAACACATAGCTCTCCACCACAGAGTGCCCCTCATCATAAGCCCTTAAAGCAAAAACACTTTGCCCAATGTACTAATCATAGGAGACTCAATTGTGAGGCACACTGATGTCCAACTCTCTAGGTTGAACAAGGAGAAGGTGACAGTCAGTTGTCTATCAGATGCCAGGATTCACCACATAACACATGCACTCAGGTCACTCCACAACAAGTACAAATATGAATCAGTCATTGTCCTTGTGGGTGTGAATGACCTAAGACATACTTCCCTGGACTACATGAAAAGAGATGTGATGCAACACTCGGATTATGTGGTTCAGGCAGGTATCACCATATCCCTGAACAATATTCTACTGTCACCCATAATGATGCCACAGTACGAGCAAAAAATGATTGACTTTAACAACTGGCTAAGTTTCTGGTGTCATTCTAAGCAGATCTGGTATCTGTCTGCCTGGGACGACATGATCAACAGATCTCGATGCTTTGCCAGAGATGGCCTGCATCTGTCACCCCTAGGATTCCAGGTACTGTCTAAGGCTCTTGCCACCAATATAGTGCCTTTTTAGGCAGTGTTCCAAAGACCAAAATTCCACTGTAACAGCTACAAACAAATGCAATCTGAGGGTCATGCTGCTCAGTGCCAGAAGTCTAAATCTTAAGATGCACTAGCTCGAAGCTCTCCTCAAAATGGAGAATGTCTACATCATTGTTGTAACAGAGACTTGGCTTAAAGAGGCAGAAAGCACCCTTCTGCTCCCAGGCTACAACTCATTCCATAACTTTTGGCCCCAGAATATGTCTGGAAGCTCCAAAGGTGGTGGTGTCTCCATATTCTTAAAGGATACACACATGTCTAGACTGGTAGCCCAGCATAATGCATCCGAGTTACTTCTGGTGCAACTAACACTGGGTAAGATGGTGATACAAGTCATAGCCAGCTATAAGACCCCAAAAATGTCACTAGACTCTCACTCCAAGTTCCTAAGCACCCTGGAGTCTATCAAGGTCCAACCCATTACTCTTATACTGGGTGACTTCAACTACCCTTCTATCAACTGGGAAAACTATTCAAGTACCAATGAACAGGCCCGAGGCTTTCTGGAATTTATCAGTTCCAATGCCCTGGACCAGCTCAGTCTGGCCCCACTAGAGGAAGCAACATCCTTGACCTGGTTATCACCAACATGGGAGACCATTGCTCTACACCTATAGTCAATTCCTCCCTGGTTAAATCTGTCCACAAACTGATCACCATGGAAATCTCCATCTCACCTACAACCTCTGCTAAGGTGACCATCCTGAAAAACTTCTCTAAAGCCAACTTTGGGCTCCTAAAAACAGAGGTAGCTAACTTCTTGGCACCCATGCCAATGGAAAATAGCTGCATGACTTCAGAATCATACACCAATGCACTGTACGAGCCCATACACAAATGCATGGACCTTGCCATACCAAATAGAACTAAGACGCTCTCCTCCAAAAAAGGAAGCCAATCTTGTGGTCTCCAGCCATCAGTAAACTCTACAACAGGAGGAAGAAACTGTTGCAGAAAAAAATAAAGTCTCAACAAAAAGCTGAAATCCCTTATCAAATCCTCTAAAGCCAGCTATGAAAGTAGAATTGTGGCTGACGACAAAAACAATCACAAAGCCTTCTATAGCTATATCAAAATCCTCCAAGGCTATACCCAGATTTGCTCTGAGTTATTGCACAATGGCACCTCCTATACTGAGCCAACAGATATAGCCAACATACTGGCCAACAGATCCAGTGCCAACTTTATCCCTCTCTCACCCCCCAAGGCCCCTATCACAATACCAGAAGAAAGCCTGGTATGCACCATTTCTGTGGCACAGGTAAAAGCTGCATTGTTAAAGCCAAAAACACAGCATCCATGGGACCTGATAATATCACTGGCTGCATCCTACATGAGCTACAAAATGAACTGGCACCACATCTGTGTGCCCTGTTCAGTCACAGCCGTACCTCCTGCTATGTCCCTAACGAATGATGCACTGCTACAGTCATCCCTCTCCATAAAGGGGGAGCAACTACAGACCCTAGTAACTATCACCCCATTAGCTTGATGAGTCTGGTATGCAAAGCTATGGAGTGCATCATCATGGGCCTGCTTAACAAAGATATAGGTAATCTTCAAACTCTTGACCCCATTCAATTTATATTTGTCAAGGGGAGATCCTGCCTGATGAACCTGGTTGACTTCTTCAATGCAGTCACCAAGCTGTGGATGAGGGTAAGGCAGTGCATACAGCCTACCTTGACCAGGCCAAGGCCTTTGATACCATTCCCCACTCAGGTATCATTGATAAACTCAGCAAACTAGGCATCAACCCTTACATCACTAGGTGGGTTGCAAATTGGCTCACAGACAGGACCCAAAGAGTGAAAGTTGCGGATTCCAAGTCAGACTGTCGACCAGTTATGAGTGGAGTCCCACAGGGCTTGGTCTTGGGCTCTCCTGTTTGGCATCTACTTCTCAGAAGTCCAGGCCAACACAGAAGGACTCTGGACGACCAAGTTCACTAATGACTGCAAGCTAGGCATCATTATCAACTCCCCAAGTGATGCGGAGATCCTACAAAAGGGCCTCTCTGAGACCAGTGACTGGTGTCAAAACCATGGCCTGAAGCTAAATGCCAAAAAATGCGTTATCATCCCCTTTGGAAAAAACTCAGTTCCCACAAATTATCATGCTGATGGGGAGCCCACTGAACACTGAAGGGCCCATAAGAGATCTGGGCACCCAGGTCGACAGCCACCTCACCTTCGACCACCATATTGCCACTGTGGTCAGAAAGTCCTTCTACGTGACACATCTTATAACCAAAGGTTTCACATACAGGAAGAAAGAGGTCATCATCCCTCTTTACTCATCCCTCATTAGACCAGTCATTGAATATAACACCCTGTTTGACATGTACCTGACCAATGACCTACAACAGCTGGAGAGGCCACAAAAGTATCTCACAAAAAAGATCCTAGGCCTTAAATACATGTCCTACATGAACAGACTCAAGAAACTTCAGCTGCTTTCAGTCTCTTATTGTCTACTTAGAGGTGATCTCTGCCTGACTTACAAAGACATGTCCAACCCAGCTCTACTTGAAATGCTACACCTAAGGAAATCCCAATCCCCCATGCCACACGCTCCAGAGATCACAACCTCATTAACACAATTAACAGAACATGCTGGAGGGACAGGTTTATTTGGTAAAGACTGCACATACACTGGAATAAGCTTCCCATTCATGTCAAGCAGAGCACCTCACTGGCCCTCTTCAAGAGAAATCTGGATGAGTGGATGGGTAACAGAAAGTTGACCCCAGGGATCATTCCAGTTGCCCTACTGGATAGGGGAACTGTGAACTAACATCAGGTGGCATGGTGCCTGGGCAATTTTTTTGGGATAGGCCTGTAAAGGTTCCAGGGTCATTAGCCTAGTACACACCTATGAACCTTTGACCAGGTAGAATATTTTTTGTCAATGTGGCACACTGGTCTCAAGGAAATGTCCCTTTATAGTGGTTCTAATAGCACACTGCTATTTGCTTGGCATTGTTGTTCTGA
The DNA here is from genome assembly GCF_019279795.1 of Protopterus annectens. Taxonomy (NCBI): domain Eukaryota; kingdom Metazoa; phylum Chordata; order Ceratodontiformes; family Protopteridae; genus Protopterus; species Protopterus annectens. The sequence goes on along the minus strand of NC_056731.1, from coordinate 1,488,238,980 downwards.
CATATTATTAGGGGGGTTATCCCTAGGGGTCACACTGCAATGGGCTCCTGTGTTGAGTGTGTGATCATACAGCAGTATCTATCATGGCACAAGCAGGAATAGCTGACTATTGCTAGTATCTTAGTATGTTTGCAAACTGCGGAATATAACATGTGTGATCATGCAGTGGATACTGCCAGCCATTCTATTCTTGCTGTATCTCTACATAGCATACTCCCATGTACGTGATCCTGACATGTGTTTCCCTTTTCTTGTCTTTCAGGAAATGTAAGCAAGACACTGTGCCCCTTTTACGGATGCCGAGAATGATATAATCCTGGAAGGCCTCTGTCAACATCATGAAGTCCTACAGTTCAGGGGAAGGCAGAACAGAAGGCAGCATCATGGGCTGTCCTCATCTGTGATGTTAAGGCCATAGGTCATCAGAGAAGGACAAATGAGAAGGTTCAACACCGCTTGACAGATATGATAAATGCTGCATGCAGAAGAGTAGCAGATGTGGCCAGGGATCATGGTGTCATTGGTGGAAGGCTTACAGCAGAATAACCACTCTCAGCCACTGATGAATACCTGACAAACCTATAAACACATGACAGCTCCCAGGCATCCATCACACCATATATCATGGATGTGGGTGCTACAGTTTCCATGCCAGAGGAGCATCTAGGCATGCTTAGTTTGATCAGCACTGGAACATTGTAGCATTCAGTGTGTCAGAGTGTGCATACTTTTATGCTGGTGTAAGGGGTTTGTTTTTTGGGGGGAAGGAGTTTAACTGCAGTTTGAATCCCATGCTCAGATTTTGATAACAAAGTAGCTACTGTAAATGTGGGATATATGGACATATTACACCGTTATAGTGCAACATGCAGTGGTGTTTACATTATCTCTCCCTCAATCTTTCATAGGTCCATCAGGAATTGGACAAGGCAGTAATTCTGCTCCTGGTAAGCATAACACTGTTTTGTTACAGATGTAGATTTACTGCAATTTATTCCCTAGAGTGTCATCCCAGGCCTGCTGGCTGGATAGCTCTAATGTCAGCATGATTTACAACTGCAGAGATATTATCTGACTGTACACACTTTAGAGTCATACTTAAGCCTTGTAGGTGTGACCACACATATATGTGACAATGCTGTCACATTACAGATTGCCATATGTGTCAACTGTGCAGAGTCTTCACAAATGTCAACAGTGTAGCTCTTTGCTGCTGATGAGATTGTTGTTTAAAGAAGTTTTATTTACAAGTAACTACAGATGTTTGTGGGAAAAGTAGTGTCCTCATGTCTGACTATATGAGGTTGTGGGTTAAACAGGTCTGCAATAGTGGCAAAAGAGAATACAGCTTTACATATATTGCAACATAGTAATGCAGAGCATAATACTGCAGGTATTAATGTACTGATTTTCCCTTTTTTATCACAGGTGATTGGAGGAGTTGGTCTCTGTCCCCTACACAACCTGATGTCATTGTCAGACTCTGACGATGATGGTGGCCAAAGTGAGACACAGGTGGGCTTTCAGGGACAGAATCCGTATCAGAGGTTTACATCCCTCTTCTCCCTCATTATCAGTGCACACAGTCAGTATGCCTACACATTCTCAGTCCCTGGAGGCCACAGGTATTGGACAGTCAGTGGGTGGGGACACTGAACAGGAAAGTGTGGCAACTATAGCTCCAGTAGGTGTTGACACTGGCCATAGCCAAAGAGCTGGCGAGGTTCCATACAGGCAGATTGATAGGGGTGCTCATAGGAGGCCTGCTGTCCTTCCACCACCTGTTGCATGTGTGTTATCATGGGTTACTCGGCATATGTTTCGGGATATCATGGAGGCACAATCACATTCTGTAAGGAACTTCAGATGAATGCTCAGGGTTATGGATGCAGCACAGTCAGACATCTGTGACTGTCTCCACTGTTTTGCTGATACCCTGGATCGGTTCACTGATGCAGTGGAAAGATGTTGGTCTGACAAAAATTGCAGAATATCTGCCTTGGAATGCACATTGTCTGCGATGGAATATCTGGTTGGAGTTGAGTGTTAGACTCATGGATGTAGGTCAGCAACTCCATTTGCTGAGAGTCCACGTGGCCGTGCACAATCACACTCCTGTACTGGCAGTACATCCAGTGCTCCAGTGGGGAGCGTGCTGCCCACACCAAGACATGGCAGGCCATGGGCTTATGGTCCTGGGTATTCCCATGGAGGGCATGGTCCCAGCAGACAGCAGTCACCATCAGGTACTAGCATTGCTTCTGACCTTGGGCATGGAGGTGCCAGTGCAACACCTGACAAAGCCAGTTCCTGTGTTTGGGGTGGAGACAGTGAACTGTCAGTTCTACCATGTACAGTTCAAATCTGTCCAACATACACACATGTATGACTACCACTGTGCTTGACTGTGTTCATGATCATACTCACTGACAAAAATCAGGTCACCTACAGACACACACGGCACATTTCTATGGTCCATCTTGCTTGCTTCCCTTCCTCACTCACACACATGCTTTCAACCTATTGGTCAGCCTAGGCATCCTGCACCCCACACAATGCCCTGTGCAAGTGATGATATCTGTGCCACATCCCTGTCATCCTCATCATCAATGTAATTGTGTAATTCATTGTTGCCTTTGCCATGCCACTTGCACTGCTCAGTAACAGATAATGTATGCTGACATTTGTAATGAGTAAGCCACATTATTTTGTGTATCCTATGTTGTATGATGTTGTAATGGCTCTATTCTTACACAATAAATGGTGTGTCATGGAACTGTTTATGGTTCAGTTTCAGGGGTCTGTGGGAGACACCTGTGGATACACAGTGGCAGTAAACCCATAGATGTTACAGCACAGGATGGAATGTCAGCACAGAAGAACTGTCTTCAGAAAGTTACAGCAGTATAGGTGCATGGCTCCACAGGTTCATATGTCTTTAACAAGCTAACAAGGACAATGGCATCAGTCAGCCTACTAATGCATCTCTAATCTCAGAAAAGGTCTGTTACCCTTGATAAGTGTTACCAGGGTTTCAGGAGCTAACACATCTACAAGCTGTGGTGATGGAGATGAGTCATCTGCAAATTTTCTGTATCCATTACAGACATTTCTCCTACACCAGTTTTGATTGTCTTGTTCTGCATCCCTTTGAGTAACTTGCACATTTATTTATTTTTTTTTACATTTGTTAATCAGGATGGTCCGACTGGACATAGGTCCATTTTCAGCAAAGGCCCGGGGAGAAAAGCTCCACAGTAAGTAAAATTTTACAGAATATTTTAAAATACAGTATACAGAGAATTTTCAAAGAATATGTTAAAATACAGTATACAGCAGAAGACATAAGAAGACCTATATATACAAGAAAAATAGTTACACATGGTTAATAACAGAATAAGTATACAAATTCAATCAGCATTAGGAGAAGACCTAGACTGTAATATATATTACAGTAGGTATAGTAGGAAGTGAGGTATATATGATGTGTGTTACAGCAGACATATGCTTCGCATGCATGGGGAGCCTATTACATATAGGGTGTAGTGTCTGGGTTACATACCTGTCTCTCCAGCATGTACTATTTATCCCATAGTGAAGGTGTAGGTATGTAGAATAGGTGATACATGTGTTACTCCTATCTTGGCTAAGTGGGAGGTACACAGTGGGATCTGACTCCTACCTGTATGGCCACCATACACATCCCCTCCAAAGCATGCATGGGACAGACTACATGTGTATGGCCTTGACACGGTCTGCATAGGACATATTATCTACAATATGTATTGGTTTACCATGAAACCTGTGTGGCTGCTACAGTTGTAAGATATGCCTGTGTAGTGACAGAGTAAAGGTGCCATTGCACTCAATGATAGGTGTGATGAGTGCCAATTACAGTATAACAATGACAGTCTGGGATTTACATGCCATAAGTTTCTGTATAAGTTGTACAAAATTGAATGGATCCCCACATCTTACTGACAAGTGAAAGTCAAAGGCTACATTACTCCCTGTGTCCATAAGTCCATGAGTAATGGCTAAACTGTGCACAGTGTGCAGACACTACTATATTTTCCAGGGGTGGATGACTTCCAAAAGGATAGTATTGCACAGTCCTTGGCATTTACTATTTGTCAGTGGCTCTGACCACAACTGAATGTGTGTCTCAGGCCATCCTGAATATCTATTGGTTCTGTGTGGGATTCAGTGGCAGCTCCAAATTTGCAATCATATGCTAATGTAGTCAGTCAGAGGTCACTAACAGTGACTATGTCTGTAGAGAAGGGAAGGGCTAGAAGGAGTACTCCATTAATGATATCTGAGGAAAGTCCACTGGTGACTGGTTTCATTGTAGCATTGGACTACCCAATGCTTTCTTCCCAGATTACAACTACCAGACACTTGGCTATCCACCAGCTGACATACTACTTTGTAAATAACCTACACAGTTTTCGGCAAGGCTTGATGGCCTAATATTTTCAAACATCTTGTCAGGCTATGGTAGGTTGAATGAGTCATATTCCCCTCATCCATTGCACAGTTTAACACTCAATGAGGTCCATTGGTTAGGGTAGGTAGGCATGATCTGCTCTTAACCAAACAGACTTTATTTGGTCCAGTGTCAGTAGGTGTATGACATTATTACTGACCGTATCCATGCTAACTCCTTTCATGGCTTAACATATCAGATGACTGAGAGATCTGGGGACACTGTTTGGCAGTGCATGCTACTTGTCCTCTGTGCAATTAAGTATTTCAGTTACGTCCATCATGTTCCAAGAAAATAGTCATCCAAGGTGTCTGTACAGAGCACAGAGGAAACAATGATGGGAAGGGTAATATATATACTCTGTGAAGGTAAGGCAGGAGATTTTACAGAGGTATTCTTCAATTGGACACTACTGAAGTGGTGTGTCCTGAAGGGGCACAATTACCTTGTGAAGAATGTGGAGAGCAGGGGAGTTCCCTGAATTGCTGGTGTCTGGCTACTACTAATGCTGGTCTCCCCACAATCACTCTATCCTGGGACACCACACTACAATACTTTTACTATAATCACACTCAAAACATTACTACAAAGCTCATGATGAGAAGCAGGAGACAGACAATTTGTTCATCCACATAGTTGTCCCACATCATGAAAGGATCTGTAGGATTCACGTACCCTTCTCCAGGTAGATGCCTTGAGCAATCATTTGGCTTTTGCATGTATGATGCCTTCTGTTCCAAGGTTGTTGGTATGTCACTAGGGAACTGAGCAGATGGTGATTAGGAGCACAGCTGCAGCATCACAATATAATGTGCAATGTCCAGTGACATAGATGTCCAAGCTTGCTAAAACAAGCAGCACAGCAGTGGTGATCTATGTTATGTGACAATATCACAGCAATTCATGCATCCTGCCCTTCACCAGCTTAATGATGGATATCTGCATGACATGGCTATGAGGCCTACTGCAGAGTACTGGCCACCTATGGCTAAAGTGTGTCCTCCTGCCACATATCCTAGTTATGTCATACTGTGCAGTTTTGTGCCCAGAACACATGTCTGTGTTCCCACACCATGTCACACAACAGCCAGTTTGCTGTCTGCTTGCTTGACAGGCATTGTACGCTTGCAAGGCCATCATAATGTCAGCTAAGTTGATCAAGTCCTCTGTGCATGCACAGACGTCCACATCATCATTGCAAGGAGTGTATATAAACACTGTGTTTCGGGTTGTCAACCCCAAGGGTGTGGCACCATGACCCTAACTTTGCTAGATTTGCACAGTGTCACATTTATAGGTATAGCATTGTGACCAAGCCTAATACCAGGATTATGGTCAATCCATGAGCCACATGGCTGGTAAAGCATTGTATGGCACACTGTGAGATGCTGTGTTACCTTAGAGGACCTACATAAAGGTGGCATGTTACATTTCACCATCTGTCACATACGTACACACAAGCATGAATGTATTGCTAATGGCATTGTCAATGACTGCTGATGAGATGTGAAAAGTGTCCCCATCCCTCTACTCCTATGCCACACAAACACAATTGGTGACAGATGTGACTGTATTTCAAACCCTGATTCCATTGTTTCTCAAACAACAGTCAGTACATATGGCAATGAGCATTTTGCCAACATGCACAGCTCACCTTCTGCTCCACCCACAGCCACATCACACACACTTGCATGTGTGTAGCTCCTTACCAGACACATTTCCAAATAACAGACATCTAAAAAAAGATATGCAAGCTCAGTACACATAATCATACCTCTGGAGAGCACAGTACACATAATAGTGCATGAACCAGTGTCTCACTGGTCAAACACCTGAGGCAAGCCACAAAATACAACCTATTATTTATAGGTGATTACACTGTAAGACACATTAATGCCCATGTCACCAGGCTACATATGAGAAAGGACACAGTTAGCTGTGTGTGGGTTGACATGATATGTCATACCACACATTGCTGCAACTCAAGGAATATCAGGTAACATAATGATGACATCATAGTTCCTGCAGGTGTGTACAATGAGGGACATATGTCATCTTACTGTATGCAGACACATTACTGAGTTTAGACACTCTGTGTCTGTTGCGGGTATGCCCATAGCTTTCAGCTGCATTTCACCCTCACCTAGGATGATGGCTCAATACACATGGCAAATGATGGATATCAATAATTGTCTTAGTGTGTGGTGTCATTGTAAGGTAATCCACTACATGTCCACCTGGGATGACTTGCTCAACAGACGTCTATGCCTTGCCAGAAATAGTCTTCATGTCTCACCCCTGTGGTGCTGAGTACTGGCCAAGGCTGCTGTCACCCCGACAGTGCATATTATAGGCACTGTCTGGAGGGAAAACTTTCCAATAAGGATACCATCTTCATATAACATCACAGTTATGCTGCTAGATGCTGGGAATAGAAACACTAAACCCCACTCTGTGGAAGGTGTCCCCACCTTGGTATATGCAGATATTTCTGCAGTCAAAGACACCTGATTCAAGGCTGTGGACATGACCACAGCCATACCAGACAGCACATCCTTCCACATGTTCAGACCTCAAACTGACAATGTGCAAGGTAATGCAGGTAGTGTATGCATATTCATTAAGGATATATTCACATCCAGATTTGGTAAAACACATTGATTTCTTGGAGATGCTGCAGGTGCTATTCACTGCTGGAAGGGCACACAACCAAGCAATTGTCAGCTACAGGAGCATCTCCATGAATCCAGACTCTAATGTGCTTATTAAAAGTGCTTGTGTCTATCAAGATATATCAGTACACAATGGTTTGGGGTGACATTAATAACCACCAACTGAGTTGTCTAGTCCTGCTGAAGCTTACTTGCCCAAAGGTTAGCCCATGTCCTTAACTACAATGTCCTGGACAAGTGGCATGACATCCCCACAAGGGACGCCAACATAGTGCATCAGGCATCATAGTGTATCCTCCCCCACAAAGCAGAACCACTATGCACAGTGTAGTTGCATGTGTATACTCAGAGGAAAGGCCTAGATTGTTGGTGAATTCATACTTAATGATACCACATATAATGAGTCTGTACTCATAGCTAACTAGTTGTCCCACAGGTTCTGCATCAACTTCACTCTCCTGTCTCCATCACATGTGCCAAATGACATTCCTACAACCTGTCCCATACATTCTATATCTACAGAGCAGGTAATGACTGACCTCTCTATGGAGGATACACAGCATCTACTGGACATGCTAATATCTCAGGCTGCATCCTACATGGGATCCAGCAAGGATTACAAACGACATTGAGAAATCCTTGCAGTCATACTGTAACCAATGGCTGCACCCGAGCTGACTGGACAAAGGCAACTGTTATCCTCTGGCATAGAGGTGGTGCATCCACCGACCATTGGAATGACATACCTATTTGCCTGAGTAGCCATGTTTGTAAACCTGTGGGGCAAATCATCATTGACCTGATCAGCAAACATATATGTAACATATAAACAGTTGACTGTACACAGTTTGGATGTCTGACAGGAAGATCATGGCTGTTAAACCAGGTAGACATGTCTGAAGCAGTCCCCAAGGACATGGGCAAGGGGACATCAGGGCATACAACCCCCTGGACTTAGTCAAGCCATGTGGCTCTACCCATACTCAGGCATAATTGACAAAAGCACCAACTTAGGCATCCATGGTAATATCATTATAGAGGACACTAAGTGGCTCACTGATGGAACATACTCAAAATAGGGGTGTCCACCTCCAATAGTTGATCTGTAAGTAGCAGTGTTCAACAGGGATCAGTTCTCTGTTCTTTACTGCTTGGAATCCATTTAACCTCGATACAAGTGAAAACTGAATGTCTGTGGCTGACAGCATAGACTGATGCCTGCAAATTGTGAGCAGTCATAGAATCTGTGAGTTATGTCAATATCCTACAAGATGGTATTGATGAACAAATGCTTGTTGACATACTAATGGTCACAAACTCCATGCAAACATATATGTAGTATTAGTTTCATCGGTAACATCTATGTTCCTGGTAAATAGCACATCAGTAGCAACATCTGATGTACATACTTATGAGTGAAAGACCTGGGCACACAAGTTTACACCTAATGTACCTGAGATCACCATGTCTCCACAGTGGTGAGATGGGAATCACATGTCATAACTGAGGGCACAGTCACCCAAAATTGATATACTCATAACCTCCAAGTACTCTTCCCTCAGCATGCCAATATTTCAGTGCAATGGCCATTTGGCAATGTACCTTTCCACGCACTACTGGCAATTGCACACAACACAACAGTCCCTCACAAGGGAACTTCACGTGTTCAGTATCTGTTCAATGGGGGTCATCTGAAATCACTGTCATTGTATCCTGTGGCATACAAACTACTCAGAGGTGATCTCTGCCTTGCATATGGGGCAATGTGTGACCCTGCTTGATTAGAAATACTGCATATCTGTAGGTGGCATGCTACACAGATTATTCACTGTAAGGACATTAACCTGGTATGTGACATTACTAATACATGCTGGTGGGAGAGATCTGTCTATCAGACTTTAACACATCTTTGAAACAGAATCCTGCCTAATGCCAAACAGAGCACCTCATTGGGCCTCATCAGATGCCATCTGCATGATTGGCTGGGTGACTGCCATTTCACTACAGGGCTTCTGTCTATGTCTCTAGTGGACAGGGGTAATATTTGCTGGTAGTGTAAATAAGGGTAAAAACGTGGCTGGGATTGAAAAGGATCTAGGGCCATTAGGTTACTAAAGTTCAAAGATCCTATGATTCCATAAGCTGATGTAAACTGCTCTAACAGCCACACACACAAATCAGGTTACATTGATGATAGCAACAATTCCAATTAATGTTTCTAGGCCACTGCACAGCACACACACAGTCCAGGTTGGCTGCAAGTAGATTAGAACACCTACCTATCGAATGGTACACACTATACATCACAGTAAATAATGCATGCACAACATCTCAAGTCTGCTATTACTATCTCTTTAGGACATATTATACTTGATTCATAAGCAGGCCTTGTTCTGGTCAGGGACTTGGAGACCCACATAATCTACTGCAATGGGGTGATCATAGTTATGTCATATGGAGATACAAACACACTGAGGGGTCCAGAGTGAGATTTAAACCCCTACCTATCTAGTTTAACACACTCTAGACCACAGTACGTATTGCACATGCCATGGCTTAAGTCTGACATTAACATGACAGTTGGTAGTCTTAAGGCATACGGCATCAGCAGGTGTTGTAGAAGAGGGCATTTTGGAGGGTGGGACCAACTTACAGGGACAAAAATCGCAGCACCATTGCAGTCTGGTACTCATCAAGAGATTCTCATCTGTTTTGCAGGGAGATGCATGCACACCAACACACACACACACACACACACACACACACACACACACACACACACACACACACACACACACACACACACACACACTGAGTAGCCTGGAGTGAGATTAAATCTCTCTACCTCTCTAGTCTAACACACTATAGAGCAGAATATGTATTCCACATACCATGGCTTAAGTCTGTATTATACATTAGTGCAGGTAAACTACATGTGGATTACATAAACTAGGCTTGTGCTGAACAGCGTCTGTGGCCTGCAGAGTAATATTGCTTCTTCCCGTTTTCTGCATCTAGTAGCCTAGTAGTCAGATAAATTTTATTTATCCTAGCTATGTGGCTATAATTGCCATTTTGACCATATGCATTTGCATTTGGATGGGCAAGCCTGTGGTCAGGAGCCAGATGCCCTATCAATGAATGCATTGACAAAATTATAGGTTACACCACCTGTTCACCTGTTTGTGTATGTGTGGTGACATCCAGCAGGCACAGGGGTCTGTAAATAAGTGCATTATGTATGGCTGAGCCCTTACTTTGTATCCTTTTAACAACATTATATATGTGTGTGATAGTGCAACTTTACTCACCATTATCAGTGTATGTAGGACAATACAGACATCCACTCACATATTTTTGAATGTAAAAGGGATGTATATAAAATTTAGCTATGTGTGTATGAAATATCTATATATATATATATATATATATATATGCATATATATTTATATGTATATATATATATGTGTGTGTGTGTGTGTATGTGTGTGTATGTTATGTAGACTTATTTGGAGAAGCAGTGATGTATGTTTTTGAATATGCATTTATATATCTCTAGGTATATTTATATATATATATATATATATATATATATATATATATATATTTATATATATATATATATATTTGTATATGCATAGAGACAGATATACTATCTATGTGACAGAGAGATAGTGACAGACAGATAGGTATACGTATATGTATGTATCTACTGACATATCTACATATCTATATATAACAGGTCAGTTTGAGCAAGAAGCAACAGAATTGAGTTGCGCTCTGTTTAACAAAATGCATGAGCATGCCCAGTGGAATTCTCACTACATATTAACTGACTCTAGCCCACACCTATATGTACTCCAATTCAGGATTTGTGTGTTACAGACAATAACATCTGTCACTGTTTCTGCAGTGCTTCACGTCACTTACATTTTCTATGAGATTCTACAGATGTCAGATGTAATTATTATGTGACAGATGTTAATAACATTACACCACACACAGACTGACAATCTGTACCAAAAAAATTGTTCATAGGTTCATAGGTTCATACTAGGCTATCTGCCCTAGGGCATTTATAAGCCTAGCCAGAGTGTGTTTGGCTTTCGCCACCCATTTTAAATGAATTTTGCTATGCCCTTTTTCAAGGTTAGTATACAGTGACACAGAAGTGATACCCGGGGTAAACCTACGATCTCCCATCCACTCATCAATATTCCTCTTGAAGAGAGTCAATGAGGGACTCTGCCTAACCTGAACTGGGATTTTATTCCAGAGTGAAGGGAGCCTCTGGGTTATGAATCTGTCCCTCCAGCATGTCCTATTTATTTCAGTGCTGAGGTTCAAGTCTCTTGAGCGCGTAGCTCGATGTGATTTGGATTTTCTGAGGTGCAGCATGTCCATTAATTCCGGGTTGGACATGGCTTTATACGTCAGGCACAGATCGCCTCTGAGCAGGCGGTATGCCACTGAGTAGAGCTGGAGTTTCTTTAAGTGGGCAGCATATGGCATCTGTTAGTGCCCTTTGATCCTCTTGGTGAGGTACTTTTGGGGTCTTTCTAGTTGCTGCAGGTGTCTGGTAAGGTACATCCCAAAAGGGGCATTGTACTCAATTATGGGCCTGATGAGGGATGAGTAAAGAGGCACGATGACCTCCCCTGATCTAGATGTGAATCCCTTCACGATTAGGTGGGCTATATAAAATGTTTTTCTAACCACTTTGGCCACGTGGTTTTCAAATGAGAGATTGCTATCAACGTGGGTCCCCAGGTTCCTAATTACTTCTTCTGCCTTAATGGATTACCACCTATGTGGTAATTTGTGGACACTTTGTTTTGCCAAAGGGATGACTGTATACTTTTGGCATTTAGCTTGAGGCCATGGCTCTGGCACCAGTTGTCTGTTTCTATGAGGCCCTTTTGTAGGATGCTTGTGTCGGCTGGAGAGTCGATTATGGTGCCTAGTTTGCAGTCATCTGTGAACTTGGTCAGCCACAGTCCTTCCGTGTTGGCCTGTACCTCTGAGAAATATATACCGAACAAGAGAGGTCCCAGGACTGAGCCTTGTGGGATGCCACTTGTAACTGGTTTGGAGTCTGACATGGCTCCAGCAATTCTAACTATGTGGGTTCTGTCCTTGAGCCAGTTTGCAACCCATCTAGTGACATAGGGGTTTATATTTAAGCTAGTGAGCTTATCTATAATGCCCGAGTGGGGTATTATATCGAAGGCTTTTGCGAGGTCCAGCTAGGCTGTGTGGACCACGTTCCCCTCGTCAATGGCCTTGGTGACTGTTTCAAAGAAATCGACCAGGTTTAAGAGGCAGGCTCTGCCCTTAACAAAGCTGAACTGGGTAGGATCCAGTGTCTGTAGGTCCCCAATATCTTTATTTATGAGGTCCATGATGAACCTTTCCATAGCTTTGCAGACCAAGCTAGTCAGGCTTATGGGGCGATAGTTTCCAGGATCCATTGAGGCACCACCTTTGTGGAGAGGGACAACTGTTGCTGTGCGCCACTCTTTGGGTACATATCCTGTAGTAAGGCTGAGATTGAACAGTTAATTTTATGATTGGGTTTAGCTCTTCTTGGAGTTCATGTAGGACGCGGCCCGGGACACCATCTCGTCCCATTGATGCTGTGTTTTTTGCTTTGGAGAGGGCGTCTCTTACCTGACCATCTGAGATGTCAGGGGGGCAGCACTGTGCTGGGATAGATAATTGCCCTTTTGGGGGGGGTGAGAAGTTTGCGCTGAACCTGTCAGCTAGGATGTTGGCAATATCTGTGGGTTCGGTGTATTTTTTGTCATTTTGGACTAATTCTGAGCATATCTGGGAATTCCCAACCAGGTTCCTAACATAACTAAAGAAAGCCTTGTGATTATCCTTAGTGTCCTGTGCAATTTTTCTCTCGAAGCTGGCCTTAGATGATTTTATGAGTGCCCGTAGTTTTTTGCTAATATTGATCAGAGATGCCTTCCCTTTTTGGGATTTTGCTCTATCGTGTAGTAGCTTCCTCCTTCTATTGTATAGTTTGTTTATGGCTGGGGTCCACCAGACAGGATGCCTGCCTTTGGAGGATTGGGTCTTGGTTTTATTTGGGATTGCATGATCCATGCATTCCTGAAGGTGAACATATAATGCGTTTTTAAAGGATTCTGCGGTCTGGGCCATATTTTCCACAGGCCCAGGGGCTTTGAAGGATTCCACCTCAGTTTTGAGGAGTGTGAAATTTGCTTTAGAGAAGTTTTTCACTGTGGTTTTCTGTGCAGGGGGTGGGGTCAGGATGTGAATATCCAGTGAGATTAGTTTATGGTCTGATCTTACCTGTGAGGGATACACTTCTGGTCTGGAGCATAGAGCCCCCCATGTTGGTGATGATCAGGTCCAGTATGTTTTCCCCTCTTATGGGAGTAGTAACAAGTAGTTCCATAGCATTTGAGTTTATAAATTCTAGGAACCTTTGGGATAGGGTGTTTGGGTAGTTGAAGTCGCCCAATATAATGGTGTTTGGAGAGACCTTCATATTTTCCAGTGTTCTTAGGAAGGCCGAGTGGGGTTCCTGGGTTTGGGAGGGTGGTCTGTAGCAGGCTATAAACTGGAAGGCAGTTTTACCCACTGTTAGTTGCACATGGATAGTCTCTGATGATTCATGCTGTGCCACCAACCTGGAGGTGTGGGTATCTTTGATGAATATTGATACTCCCCCTCCTTTTGTGGTTTGGTCCAAGTTTTGGGGCCAAAAAGCATGGTATGAGGTATAACCTGGTGGTGCTGGGGTGCTCTCGGGAGCCTTGAACCAGGTTTCTGTTACTGCACAGATATCAATGTTCTCCATGCTAAGGAGAGTTTGAAACGTGCATCTTGAGGTTTAGACTTCTGGCGTTGAGTAGCTTTACTCTTAGTTTCTTATCCCTTGTGATACCTATGGAGGTGGGTTTGTCTTTTCAGCCTTGCCTAAAAAAGGCACTATGGGGGTGGTAAGAGCCTTTGCCAATATCCGAAAGCCCAGGGGTGACAAGTGCAAGCAGCCCTTAGCGAAGCATTGTGGCTTGTCGAGCATGTCATCCAAGGCTGACAGGCATTGGATCCCCTTTGGATGACACCAATACTTAAGCCAATTGTTGAAATTGATCATCTTGTCTTCATATTGTGGCATCATTCTTGGTGAGGGTAAAATGCTACTGAAGGTCAGGTTCATACTGGCCTGGGCTACATGCTCAGAGAGATCCTCTATGTCTCTTTTCATGTAGTCCATGGAGGTACATCTCAGGTCATTCACACCAGCATGGACAATGACTGAGTCATATTTGTACTTCCCTTGGAGTGACCTGAGTGCTTGTGTTATGTGGTGGATCCTAGCGCCCAACAGGCAGCTCATAGTGACCTTCTTCTTTTTCAGCCTGGTGAGCGGGACGTCAGTGTGCCTGATGATAGAGTCACCTATTACAAGTGTATCAGGTGTGCTGTTTAGCCTTAAGGGCTGTGACTGTTCGGCATACTGGCTTTGTGAGCTATGTGTTGCACGTGTTTTGTTTTGGGGTAGAGGTTGCTTGGGTGTCTGCTTTGGAGGTCTCTGCTGCTTAGGCAGATTTTTATTTAGAGCCTCCGAGTATGTTTTTGTGTGTGTATGTGTTTGATTTACTGTCATGGTAGGTCTATGTGAGACTGGAATTGTAGTGAGTGTGGTTTCCTTCTCCTCCTGACTGTATGCTAGTACTGAGTTGAGAGAGCTTAGCCTCCAGTTTGGCTATGTGGTTGCATCTCTCACATGTGTTGGAATTTGTTGGGAGGAGGAGAGGGTGTCTGTGTACATGAGGCAGTTGTAACATTGCCTCAAGATTCCCAGATTCACTAGCTGGACCGGAGAGGAGATTGACAACTGAACTTTGGACATGCTAGAATAGTATTGGGAATTCCTTTATAATTGAAAAAAAGGGCCAATGGGGAACAAGGTACTCAAGGGGAGTTTGTGAGGGTGTAGTGCTTTTAATTTTTTAGTGCTGACTTATATAATTGCTTTAGAGAGCAAGTGCCAGGCTTTAGGGTAGGAATAGGATGTTTATTATGAGAACTATATCAGTTCTCAGGGTGAAAGTGAAGAGCAGATCTTGTGGAGCCGAGAATGTTTTAAACCCAATTAAGCAGAGCTGCCCGATGCTGCGCTATGTGCAAAATCGCGCAAAGCCACGCCAAAGCAGGTTTCATACAGGGGGACTTGAAAGAGCTAGAAATTGGCCCAAAACAGCCAATAGACCACCAGATTCTTGTGCTGGGAACACTCCTCCTGGGACAGATAGGCTGCTATAAGCTCCCCACTGCCACTGGTGAACAAAGAAGCCTCCCTTTATCCAAGAAAGGAAATGGGCAACACAGGAACTTTCCAAAAGTCCAGAATACAGCAAAGCCTGTATTTGGACTACTCTAGGTCAGGAAAGACAGGAAACAAGGATACTTTTTCTTTTTTTGCAACAAACAGCAGGAAAATGCAATAAATATGTAACACAGAATAGCACACTTGGGTGTGTAGCCTCAACAGGTAAATGCAACAAACAGGACAAACTTTAAAAGTGCAGGTGCAAAAACAACTTTAAACAGTTTAAAACAGTTCAAGAAGCAGAAATACTTGCAGTTTAGCTAGATCGGACAGTCGCCCAGGTAGTAGCAGGAAAAAAACACTTTAATCAGCTTAGCAGTCGCTCTTTTAGCCTCTCTGCTGCTAGCACCACTCTGCAGGACCACGAGGAGCTTGACTGAGTAGTAACAAGCACAAAAACCACGCCAAAGCGGGTTTTATACAGGGGGACTTGAAAGAGCTAGAAACTGGCCCAAAACGGCCAATAGATTCTTGTGCTGGGAATACTCCTCCAGGGATAGATAGGCTGCTCTAAGCTCCCCACTGCCACTGGTGAACAAAGAAGCCTCACATTCAAAAGAAGGGGATACTTCTAGATTAGAACCATCAACCACATCACACATACTACCTTCTCTAGTCCACTAAGCCACACAAGATGTCTGAAAGATAGGGGTCATTCATCACACAATCAATAGCATAAATATGTATGTTGTTATCCCTGCGTTAAGTAAGATAGAATTTATGAGGAATTTCTGAGTAACTGCCCTGAGACTGCCTGCACTGGTGATATACCATTGATGAGTTACTGTTAAAGCAATTTAGGGGAACATTGCTGTGTTGGGGGTGAGGGAACAGCACTGCATGTTCTGCTGGAATGCACAGTAGTCAGAATATCATGTAAATCCCCTGTATAACATCTCCGTTGACTGATGTACTGAATATTCCATGCATGATACCTAGCGAATATTAAAGGACACATGACAGTGAAATGGGTATCTGTAGTCCCATGTGGATGCTACTTCTGTCCAAATAGCCTGCTATATTTACTTGCATAAATCTAGCAGATCGATGCATACAATGCCATATCATACTAATCCTTACAATTAGTGTGTAGGTTAGAGACTTACCTTGCAAATACAGCAGTTGCCAGAACTGTAGTTCAGGGCTGACTCTGTCTGATGCAAGCAGTACACAGCCAATACATGGATAGGTAAATGTTGTGTGGGTTGCCTGGCATAAGTTTTAATATATACATGTGAGTAGGAGTAAGGTGTCAATCCCTAGGTCCCTAGGTTGTCAGTGACTGTGCTATGTGTTGTCTCTTAGCCAAAGCCAGGGCATACTGAGAATACCTATGTCTGCCTACAGGGACATCAGCAGGTGGTTCCTCCTCCAAGTCCTGCTGTGACTGTAGCTGTGGTGACCTATGCACTGGTGGGGGATGTGTATCCCTTCTCTTTGCTGATCCTGCTGCAGCTGTTTCCACAGGATCAGATTGTGTAGCATGGCACATACTGGGAACATGTGCACACATGTGGCTGAAGAGTACTGCAGGGCTCCACTAGATATATATATATATATATATATATATATATATATATATATATATATATATATATATATATATATATATAGGTAGTGGAACTGTGACTTCAGAAGCTCAAACACACACTCTATGATGTTCCTAGTTTGTGTGTGTGCCACATTATGGCATTCTTCCATGGATGATTTTGCATTTCTGATGGGTGTCATCATCCACAGTTCCAGTGCATAGCATAATCCCCCAGTAAATGGCCATGTGGGTTGACTCCCCTAGCAAACATCTGGTACCACTGTGATGTGTGCCAGATATGGGAGTCATGATAAGTGCCAAGGCTGTCAGCACACACATTCAGGATAATCCACTGGGCATTGTACACAACCTGGCAGTTGATGGAGTGGTACCCCTTGCAGTTGATGTAGATTCTACCCTCCTCTCTGGGTGGTGCCTTGATGTGTACATGAGTGCAATCTATGGCACCCAGCATTTCATGGTAGTGTACTACATGGTAGAAGTGTTGCATATTGCTGGCTCTCACTGCAGGGATGAGGGGAAAAGATATGTGCTCACTGGCACCTAGTAGCATGACATCCAGGAATTGGTGGAGTATCCTGGATGCAGATGCCTGTGAGACCCCCATCATGCCCCCAGTTGGTCTTTGGAAAGTACCTGTAGCTAGTATCCTAAGGGCTACATCTACCTTTGTTTTCACTGGGATGGGTTCCCCTCTGTTGGCTCCGGGTCTGAGTTGAGACCAGCAAAGCTCAATGAGTTCTTGTAGTATGTTTCTGTCCATCTTGTAGCCCTCTACAATCTCCACCTCATGTAGCTCTTGAAAGGTTACCCTGGGCCTGAACATTCTTCTCCATCTCTGCCTAGGCCTGTTGTCAGCAGCACCAGCAGCATTGACATTAGCATCTCCTACATACAATGTAGCAGACCTGCAGCAGCCCCTAGCATTATCTCAGTTAAAATTCCCAAATCTGTACTCCAATGGTCCAGAGTATTAGGGAAAATCAGAATGTAGGGTGTATGCATACTTTATACAGCTCTGCTGTAGGGCCAAAATGTTTGATTGGTTAACTATGACGCATTCCACCTGTCTACAATATAATTAACATCATTTAATGGCCCTAGTTCAGTGTGCAGTGCTGCACACAGCACCGCATCTCGCAGTATAGCTTATACAAAAGTCAAAATTAATAATTGAATACAATTGGTTTTAAGGACATGCTCAGCCAGGTGATGGGCCACGCAAACATGTACACCTAATCTTAAAAGAGCCTAAAAGTGAGAGGGCACACCCCTCTGTCAGCCACACCTGTGTAAACATCAACATGGCCTATGAGCCTACACGAAGGGGATATGCAGACACAATTACTCATTTTGGTTATTCAATAAATCCACCTCATTTGCATAAATATCCATAGTGACAGTCTGGAAACTACATGATTCATTGCCCTATCACCTTAGCAACAGCAACAATGCACCATTGTAGGGACCCCACGGAAGGTCCTATAATATATTTCTGTCACATAGTATAATTTGTTTTTCCTATTTTCTTCTATTAAGCATGTTTGCACACTGTGGCACACAGTGCAAACATGGCGAGATTATTAAAAAATATTAATTTAACCTATTCTCATAATCTGTCTGACATCCAGAATAATAGTTTTGCTCATATGTGTATGTGGTATAACATCTTCAGAGGATTTATGACCATGTAGCTACAGTTTTACACCTCCTTTTATCTGTCTAGACTCCTGTACGTGGAATTTTTCCATGTACACTATGGACACTGACACGGAGTCTGAACAGATGTCTTTCTGCTTGCTGGATCACTCTACCTGCCTCATTTGCATGAGATGCACCTGCTTATGAGGCAATTTGCATACCATGGAATTATCCATGTTTGCATGTGCATGCACACTACTCAACAGCGTTTACTGAATCTCAATATGTTTGCATCCATGTAAGCATCATGGCTTGATGCCTACATGAAAAAAATAACATGTAGGCTTTACTGAATTCCCCCCATAGAGTTTCTGTGTGCTGAGTTAAGAGGACTAAGCAGCCGAGTGAAGGATATTAGTTATGGGATTCAGTAAAAAGGGATATAATTTTATATTTAAGCAGATTTGGTTTGACTTATATGTAACTTTTGTATTATTCAGTTTAAGCACAGAATATGTAGTGATTCTTCTCATGCTCAGTTCAACCCTAAGAATGTATACAGAACTACTGATTTTCGCAAGGCAAAAATAGCTTTCAAGTCTCAAGCTGTAGCTAAAATGTGTGATAATAAAAGGAAGGTATCAATGGGGTAATGTTTATCTTATGAATTGTATGATATTGTTACTAGGAAAAGTTTTGATGTGCCAGTTTTCCATAACTTTCAGGGCATGCCAGAAATTACTCTTTATGCATTTCTGATGCTACTTTTTTGGATATAGATGGGTACATTATTTTATATACAATGAAAATATTGTCTCTAATGACATTTTTGGAGGTGTGTATTCAGAAAGTCCCATAATGTAACAGTATCAGAAAAAAACTGAGTCAAATGCAGCTTGATGCTGCTTATGCTTAGATATGTATGAAAGCTGATGTACCATCACCATGCTGTGAAAAGTCCTGCATACAGTAGTAAATGATAACAGCCATGGTAAAGACAGTCAGTATATTATTGAAGTGGTTGTGCTATATGCAGCACATGACCACTATGATTGGCACAATAAGTTGGCAAGCACCACACTGAGCACTTTCACATTTGGAATGAACCAGTTCATAACTGCAACATGGGCCAAGTGAGCTTCATATAGCCAGCACCAAAATGCTTTGAAATAGAGAGGAAGGCGAAATATGACAGAAAGGAGGTAAAAGCAGCATAAAACATGCAAAGGGTAACCTAAAAATAATATGTGAGGGAAGAATTTTTTTACCTGCATATGTGCAATTTTTCCATTTTTTAATGAAGGGTAGAGGAAAATATCAGAAGGAAGGAAAAATGGTAGTAGCACCAGCAGAAAAAGCAAAATGGAATGAAGAGAAATGAGGGAATATGAAAACAAAACTGAGAAACAATGGAGAAACACATACAACAGGAAGAACAGTTGAGGATGGTGAATTTTGGCATACGAACCTAGTATGGACAGTGACACACAAGGAAATGGAAATTGATAATGATGATAATACATAGTGCAAGGTACACTAGGCTGGTCAGAAATGCCCAAAGAAGATCCCACCCAGAAGCAAGTCATATTCAGAGTTTGCCCTGATTCTTGTTGCATAATAGATGGGGTACGCTGGCTATGTGAATCTATTAACCACACATGAAGATGCTTCAGGTTCCAAATGTAGGCTTCCAGATGTAGACCCATCACTGCCATTATCAGCTACCTCACCTGCCACAGGGTAGCAGAGGTGAACTCTAGTGCTCCCCTCTCAGAAGAGTAGTCATCACTCTTAACCTAAAGGCCAGCCACAGAGGGCACTGTAAAGCTATCTAGGTCATCTTCCAGAGGGAGCAGTCATCTGCCTCCATAAAGACAGGCTTGATAGAACTGCTGGTGACCAAGTGACAAGCATGTTAGGTGGCATGGGCTCAGCTTGCTGAATTTTTACCTCATCATACATCACAACTGAACCTACAGAGATAGAGAAAGAGATAGAGAGAGAGAACGAGAGACAGGGAGAGAGAGAGAGAGAGACAGACAGAGAGACAGACAGAATGAGAACAAACTGAGACAAAAAGACATCACATTGTTACATGTGTATGGACATTTCAAATGCAAAAGATAAATAACTACCTAAAACACTTATCCCACTAGTTAAAGAGCGTGTCCTTCCTCTCTAGGCATGCCTCCTGACTCCAAACAACCCCTTCTGTTACTGCAAGACACAAAGCAGACAGTAATCAGTAAAATATGTCCCTTCTAACAGAAGGTGGGACAACAAAATGGTAAGGTCAGAATGCTGCAGTGCAAAACTATCACAAAGAACATACAAAGAATGCTCTCTCTCTCTCTGTCTCTCTCCACAGTTTCTTCCTCCTACTGCTGCTGTATCAGGTAAAAGTGGTGCCTCTGCAGGTCACTCTACCTGTTTCTGTACTTCACACGAGTGGATGATGCTAGAGGCATCACTTATTGCCCTAGCAGGCTGGTGCCTTGCATTGATGTTTTACATAGGGCCATCATATGCTTCCAGCTAGAGGGCTCCATAGCCACTGTTCATTAATATGAGAAAGATTTTAGCTTCCTTGCTGCATCAGGTGAGACAACAGGTAAAAAAAAGTGCTACTTTGCAATTCAGTATGATCAGGAAAGTGGAAATCTTATGCAGAAGGCCACCAGTTGTGATACTATGCATCATGCTTTCTCAGGCAGCATGGATGCACAACATAATAAATCACTAGTCCGGATAGGAGGAACTATGAGCTTTGCAATGTCCACGCATGAACATTCTGCACACAAGACCTTCTAGCCAGGAAATCGGCATGGTCTAGCACTGCAGTGCTGCTTGCTGATGATTATATAATGCGTTACAACAGTAGTTCAGAGGTGATAGAGTTGCATCAGTAGCATAATCACTGCACTGCACTGCAAGATCATTTTAGTGTATCAAAAAGCATGGCCACCTTCCTGAAGAAGAGTTTGAAAAGATGAGCAATGTAGGATCTGAAATGTAAAATGACACAGTAGCTTCTTCTCTAATATAGGCATACTGACACAGAGACAAGATAACTAGAAATAAACCATAAAATTAGAGGGTCTACCCAAAAGAGCATGAACGCAGCATATATACATATTACTAGTGGCATGCATGATGTTACAGAGCACTAGGGTATGTCAGGTTACTGAGTTGCTGAGAAGGGAGCTCACCTTGCCACAGTAAAGAAAACAAAGGCATCTTAAGGTAGTATCCCACTATGGCGGAACCCATCCTGTCAGGCGGCAAAGCACAAGAGCATGTCATTGTACTGTCCTGTCTGAACAGGGGAGACTCACCCTGTCAGGTGGAAAGCTCAAGGGCTTATCAGAATGCTATCTAGCAGTGGGTAGTCACCCAGTCAGGGTACAGAGCAGAATATATATCAGGATACTATTCCACACTGGGGTAGCCAACAGTGTACCATCAGCACATGGACCACAGCAACTGCTACAGGGGAGTATTGGGCCTGATGTACAGCTGTCACTCCACCATGTAATAGCACAGTGTCGCAAAATGGCAAGCAGTAGTATCATTTCCATCTCTGTTTGCAGTATGGCACAGGATGCGAATGGTGACAGCGTATTATCAGAAAGCTTAGTGGCCACAAAATGAAGGCATGTTGACAATACTGAGATTATTGGTATCTGCCAAGTGCAGTCTTGCATGCACATACAGTGATCCACATATGTAGTCCAAAAATGCACAGTACATGTTATGGGAACAAAAGAATGGCAACAGCTGGAAATCTTCCCTAATGGAGACAGGAGTGCAGGCCCTATACACACATGGTATGAGTATTCTTGACAAAGATAAAGCAGATATGGTTTTCCAGAACAATCTGGCAGAGAATGGCAGAAAATGGTTCAGGGCATCAGAGCTGTGGTTAGCCATAACAAGACCAAACTACTGTTGTGTTGCAGGGCCATTGATATACTACTGCATGTCCAGATGAAGAAAAGGTCATAGCAAGGGGCAGATAAACCACAGAAACTGGGTTGTAAATGCAACAGCATCTCACATAGCTGCAGAAGTTTCTAGTCTCTCTATCTAGATAGGATTTGCTGCAGGAACACCGCACTAAAGCAGCTGCTCTGGGTCCCATAGTTTGACACCATTCCTATCACTTGGTGGCTCACTGAGTACAATGTAAGGGTCATGGACAATGACCATCTACTCTCATCCATGCATCGAGGGATCACTGTTCCCATACATACTCCCAAAGTGCTACAAGTTGTATTGGACAGGGTGCCTCTTGTGATTTTGCATGGCTATGTGATATGGCTATCCAGTGTTCACAACATGGAAAACCCACCCTGACACTTGAAGGTGTGATCCCTAACAACCCGCTGCAGCTTGTAGCTGTATGTGTTGCAACCATATTGCATCCCATAATGCACACACTTACACTATTATTGCTGTCCCCTGTCACTCTGACACATTTCATCTGTGCAGACGATGACGATTGTACCCTGGCCAACCCTCAGGCTAATGTGATTATGGTAATGTCTGATGCATGGTATGGTCAGTCAGTTAGTGCATTGAACTGTGTTAAAGCATGCATCCATTTTTATTGTGTGTACTCCATGTAATCACCCATAGTTGTGGACCAATCACTGCTTCTTCTCAGGTGCCACTATTTACTGCTCCAGCCTTTACCTTGAATGGGGCACCACTGCAGATAGTTCCTTTATCAGTTATTCACATGACTACTTCTCCTCCGCTGCTGGCATAAGTCTGTCCAGTAGTACCATTCAGTGCTCACTCTGTAACTGTTTTTGCACCACCATATTGTGTAGAATGGCACAGACCACAAACATTTCATTGCAGGACTCTGGTGCATATAGCAGTGCAACATACAATGTCTTCAAGTAGCAGAAGTAAGACTTCTCAAGACCTATCTCATTTTCAGTGATATTCTGTGTCTGAGACAGTGTAGTTCCCCTAAGCCATATCCACCTTTACCTGGTAGCTACAGATAGGGATCATTAGCCAAAGATCCACGGAGTACTCTGCAACACACAACAGTGGACACCATTATGAGTAGTCTGCTGCTTAAAATCAAGAGAAAAGCATATCCAACTCTCTGTTCCTAGCAATGTGTGCACCTGCAAAGTATATGACTTTCTGGAAAGTCACCCAGTATAAAAACACTGGTAAAGGTCACAAGAGTGTGAGACATGAGAATCATGTGAACTGCCAAAATGGTGTCCAGATACATTTTATATAATACCCTGTGCACTGCCCACAACCTGACGGTTGATGGATTGGAAGCTCATCCAATTGATATTCCACATGCCATGTAGAAAAAGTGGGGCATTGACAGTAATGTTGGTACCGTCAAAGGTCACAAAAACTTCAGGGACGCAGACCACATCAGAGAATTTCTGATTAGTGATTATTATCTTCTTTGTTATCTGATGAACCAAATATGCTATTCCACATATTGAGGCATGATATAAATAAATAATACATAAATAAATATGTAGAACTGGAAGTCAGATACAGATCCAAATTCAATGGGAAATAAAGCCATGCTGGTAGTCTGACAACATAAATAAAATCTACAGCAATGTCTCTATAAAACAGATCTAAAGTCCTCCAAATCAATGAAAACATTCGGAATTTGAATACAAATTAAAAAAAAAACTCCATTTGGCATCAGAAGCCAAGAAGAACTACAAATCCTTCTTTAGTTGTATTATAAATTTAAGAGACATCATGCAACAATGTACAGAACTTGTACTAAAAGGTAAAGCCTACTCAGTCCCAGTAGACATTGCCACTATATTAGCAAAGACACAACATTTCACTTATTAGATTACTATTCAAAGCACTGCAATTCCTTTATCTCTCAAATCCCCCATTTTCACTATAGCATGTACTGAAAGTGCTTTCCTACAGAACTTCCTCCATGGGGCCAGATAACATATCATACTGCTTGGTAAATAGTAATAAAAATGCCCTTGCAGAACCTCTCCATGATGTATTTAACAAGATTAATACTGATATAAAAAATCTAGGTCTATATTAGAATACCGAACTTTCAAAATTTTGAGTGTTCTAATATCGAACCCTATTAATCGAAAATTTAAAACATCGAACATACAAAACAGCAAATTTTTTCCTAGGGGAAAAAATTCACTGTTCAAAACACATACACACAACACAAGCACACCAAACATACAGCAATCCACACACATACACCTAAACCTTACACCTAACCCTACACTAAACTACTCATACACCACTAACTATCTACTTACCTTAACCCAAGCCCTAACCTTAAGGTCCATCACTATCGCACAGTCACCTCACCCGCGCCCTAACCCTAACTCACCTACCCCACCCTAACCCTCATGTCCACACAATCGCCCACTTACCTGACCTGCGCCCTAACCCTAACTCAACTAACCTGCCCTAACCCTCACGTCCACACAATCGCACACTTACCTGAACCCGACCCGTAACTTTATACCACAGCGCTGAAAATACCGAAGCAACAGAAAAGAACAACTGAATTCTTTCCCTAGGAAAAAAATTTGTTTTCTGTTTCTTTGATATTTTCAGCGCTTGCTGAAAACAGGTCGATATTAGAACACTCAAAATTTTGAAAGTTCAGTGTTCTAATATAAACCCACAAATTTCATCAGGCTAAATCGGCAGCAATTTAATTTTGT
The DNA here is from genome assembly GCF_019279795.1 of Protopterus annectens. Classification (NCBI taxonomy): domain Eukaryota; kingdom Metazoa; phylum Chordata; order Ceratodontiformes; family Protopteridae; genus Protopterus; species Protopterus annectens. Next base: position 1,488,213,536 of record NC_056731.1, on the reverse strand, counting down.
AAAAGACAGATTTTTTTCTAATGAACCTGGTAAACTTCTTCAAAAGGGTCATACTAATTGTTGACAGTGGTCACACTGTACACGCAGCCTCTCTTGATTTGACTAAGACATTTGATACTGTATCCTATGCTAGTTAATAAATAAAATGTGTTACAAATAGACCACTATGTGGTAATATGGATAATTGAGTAAAATATAATACCTGCATTATGCAGGTAGCAGGGAAAGCATCAAAGAACAGGAATGTGACCAGTGGTGTCCCAGAGGGATCAGTGCTGGGACTACTTTTGTTCTGTATTTACTTCTTTAACATGATAATAAGTCTGTAAATTACTGCAACTTAAAAACCAATGGAGTCACCCTCTGACAAAGAAATCCTCCAGCAGGAACTTACCCTTATATATGCCTGGTGCATTGAAACAGACTTACATTTAATACTGGACTATGCAGCATTATCATATTTGGCAGGCAAACCATCCTGCCAGTGTACAGCAATGATGGTACCCTACTTTGAAAAGAAAATGCAGTGAGAGACCTGGGAACTTGGGCTGATAATTTCCTTTCCTCTGCTCACCATGTAACGGTTGTTTGAAAATCTTTCTAATTGGTGCAGCTGATCACAAAGGAAATATCATCCAGATGTAAAGTAGTAATTGTACCCTTGTATTCAGCACTGATAATACTAATTATAGAATACAACAACCCCATTAAGATGTATCTCACAAGAGATGTTAATCATTTGGAAAGACTCGGAGGTTCCTAATAAAGATGATAATAGTTAAAATGTCTAAAATACTATAAAAGATCAGAGGCACTGTTCCTCTTGTCTGTGTTTTGCAAGATCCTCAAAGGAGACCTATGCATTCCCTTCTGAACAATTAGAAACCTAGTAGTCCAGGATTGTCACTGATCAAGCAGTTACACAAATACCAGAACAAGATATCTAAACCTACTTGAGTAGATCAGTAAATAACAGTGGAGAGACATATTCAATACTCAGTGTCTACGTCACCTCAGGAGTAGATGCCCCTGCAAATAAAGCAGTGCAGTACACGCTCTTCCTTCAAATGGGACCTAGATATTTGGCTGGGTATTCACAAATTCACCCTGACTAGCTTACTGAATGGAATAATGTTATAATAAAGTACTGCTTGAAATTTATTCCTGAACAGTTTTTTTTTCTAGTATTGATGACAGTCATGGCTTTTTTATTGCTTCGTGAGATTTAAATTCACCCTGAGCTTGAATGAGCTAGCATTTTTTTGAAAGATGATTTGTTGTTTTTTGTTTCTTTATTTAATATACTTGGCATGAATTGGGTTTTTTTTGAATTATGTTTGATTTGGGGTATACCTTCTGTTCTTGAATACTCATACAGGTTAACGGGGAGGCAGTAAAACTGGCTTAATCTTAAGGTAGTCAAATTATTTATATAGCATTATGTACTATAAATTTTCTATTCAAGCATGTTGCTTTCATTTTACCTATCAAGTTAATATATATCTTATTAATATTAAATTTCTCAGAGCAAATTAAAGAGCTATTCCATATAAGTTATAATAATAATTGTTTGTATATTCCCAAATAAGGGCTACCACTGGTAGGCTAGGATAATAATGGATTAGATGAATCTATGAGCTAAATAGTGAAAAAATGAAAAAATAATATGATCAACTTAAATAGAAATAGTGAACTACATTATACTGATACTAGGAGTTGCAGAAATTTACAAATTTGTATTTTGTATTTGAATGCAAAAAGAATGATTTTAAAAAAGGCAATGTAGTTATGAAAAAAAAATAAAGGTTCATACACATTTATATATATATATATATATATATATATATATATATATATATATATATATCTATATATATATTAGTCCAAAAACATAAATATTATTTTTACAATTCATTTTAAAATTATGTAAAAATCACATAAATTAAAATGGGATAATTTGAGCAAAGTCCTCTATCCCCAGTGTCCTTTGTTAATAATCCTGTGTCCTTTTTACAGGCCTTTGTTAATGTGACATTATTCTGCCCCACAAACTTCTGCCTTATAAACTATCAAACTTACTACTATCAAAGATCAATGATAAAAGCTAATAAAAAAATAAAAGCTAATAAATAAAATAAGATAACAAAACAGATATTGAAAAGCTCAGATACATGAAAATAAAAATATAATCATAATAAAACATAAACCATCATTAATCACAAATCAGATCAAACTATCATCCACCATTGAAAACAAAGAATACCATATACTTAATGACTTATGTGAATGAGTGAAACACTCTTTTGCTTAGGCTTTCTTTTATTTTCTTTAAAACATCCCCCCACACACTTTACATCATAACACAATACATATATATATATATATATATATATATATATATATATATATATATATATATATATATATATATATATATATATATATATATATACTATTGCATGATGATGCAAAATTAGACGGCGCATAAATTCAAGAAACTTCTATGCATATGCACTTACTAGTCCCGAATGTGATGTGAAATGAATGAATGTTATCATTGCGAATGGACTGTAAGCATATGATTATAACCAAGGCATTGGGGTACAAAGCGGGAGATACAATACATCCCTTACATCTAGTGCAATCTCGGAATTGAAATATTTGAGTAAGGGGGGGGGGGTGGTGGGGACCCAGCCCCTCAAGAGTGCAGGGGCCCCCCCGCATAGATGTGAGTTAATGTGCTGTTAATTGTGTTTCGACAATTAACAGCTGTTTTCGACATTAGGTGCATACGGAAATGTTCATTTCCGATGTTAAAATTCGAAGTTAGGTACACTTATTTTTTTATTTTCGAATTTTTGATAGTAAACTATATATATATATATATATATATATATATATATATATATATATATATATATATATATATATATATATATGTATATATAAACTCCAAGACTGCTATTCCTTAAAGAAAAGGGAATATTTGTAAGTCTGATCTTTCAGCCATTCAGTTCCATATATTGGGACTCACTCTAACAGGATGTGAAGGCTGCCAGCCTAGCTAGCTGGAATTTTGTAATAATTCTGTGTTATTTGTGAATAGTAATATGGTTTGTATGCTTGTCTAACAAATGTAAGAAAACTATATGTTATGTTAAACTGTATGTTATGTGCTGAGCTTCAAGAATGTAACCACAGTGCACTCTGCTCGAAAAGAACTTCACTTACAAACTCTAAGAAAATAAGTGAATTGTTTACACTGGTATTTATCTCAACTAGGAGACAGAATGTCTGCAGTTAGAAATTATTTCTATTGTCTGGAAACAGAAATAATTACAGGTTTCAAAGGTAAAAGTATGTAACTGTTTTACAACTTCCAGTTCCAGGCAAACTTCTAAAAGATAAATATTTTTGACACAGAGGTGCTAAATTTTAAGTTTTTTTTAGCCTGGAAACAGAAGGCAGAGGTGTCATATAATGATGTCATCCAGCTAACCCAGCAGTAATGTGTATTATTAATTTAAGAACTATCTCTCAGAGAATGTCTGTGCATTTTGTATTTATCTTTCAATCTGACAACATCCTTTCATCAGCACTTGCCTTGCTCTGTAAGTAAGTCATTTTGGGCATAGTTTCTCTTAGATAAAGATAGGAATACAGTAAAGATTAGGTTAGATGTTTTCTGTATTTAATAGAGACTGTCCTGCAATGTTGTTTTAAAGTATTTCTTGTGATTCTGAACTCTGTTGTCACAGTGTTGAGTTATTGAGTATTGTATTGTGCTTTTATTATTTATTACTAAATATATTTAAACCTTTTAATTGTGGCTGGTTTGTTTAGAGATATTTAAGTTCTTAGAATACTTGCATATGTATTCGGTGACACTGTATAGGCCACTCCTATATAGCTTTGCTGTTAGTAACACTTACCATTTGGATAACAGTAACATTAAACAGTCGAATTGGCCAGCTTTTGTAAGGGCATTATAGTAGCTGATAAGTAAGGGTGGTTGGTGGCAATGATTTCTATAGTCTGGGCAGAAGGGGGCATAGCTAGTGAACTTGTGCCAGCCTTTCCTAGGAGTGTCTGTGTATTTGTATGTAAATTAAATCTCAAAGTGTGTGTGTGTCAGCTACTTGGGCAGGGACACAAAGCACTGGTTGGACAGTGAGAGTGCCGGAAGTTTTGGCTTGACCACTCGGCTGAGATCTTAAGCCTATAACTGCCAGTGGGGAGTCTTATTGGGGATCTGGAGAGAAAGAGAGGGAGAATCCAGCCCCATATTGATTGTGATCTCTGTGTGCTCTTAAGGGAAATTGAACTTTACTGTGTGTATACTTGTCCTCCTCCCAATGTGCACTTCCCTCACTGGTGTTAGTGGTGAGGACTGAGGCACCTTGATTACTGGGCCAGTGCAGGGGTGTCACACAGGTCCCAACATTTTAAATGGTTATAGAATAGGATTACACACATCTTTAGAATTTGTAGCAGTAATGTTTCAGATGTCATTTTTCTTTAACTGTGACAGACTATACCTACATGAGGAAGATAAACATGTTCACTAATAGCTACTAATTCCGGCTCATAATGACAATAGTTAGAGTAATTTATTTTCTTGTGTGTGATCTTCAGACATGTTTCCGTCCATCCTTTTCATATTTAACTATGTTAGATTCCAGCCAAAGGCTATGTTATTATAATGATAGAATCATCCTTTTGCAGAAGTACATTTATATGAATTGATGTAAGTTCAACCAAGAGGTGAATGCAATAAACTACTGACTGCAGAATATTAAAAACCTGAGTTATATCTCTTCAAAGGGAGTACTGAAATGAATGTGATTAGCAGGACATGAAATTCAGAGAAGAGTCAGTGTAATAAGATCGGGAAGAGATGTGAGTTAAGTAATGTGGTTATATGTTAAAGACAAGTCAGAGTAATAAAATTAATATTAGCTTACACTGGGCAATCTGTTACTAAAAGTGTGGTGGGTGTGTATATATAGATATATATATATATATATATATATATTTGGGGGCTAGTAGGGATTTTAGGTTAAGGTACATCACAGATATTTATGTGGCCTTTCATAAAACTGCTGGAAGATTTTAAAGAAAACTTTAAATTATTTTTGCATGAAGAAGAGCTCTAACATCAGTGTATATTCATAAGGTGTTAGCTCCTTTGATAATATATGCAATAGATGTATGCCATGCCCTGTATTTGATAGGGTTCTGTGGGGAGTAAATATAATTTCCCTTGTACACCAGAGCTCACTGTAAGGTAAGTAAATAGCTTATCATTTGCCTTCACTCGACAAACACCATTCTAGATAAGCCAGAGGGCAAGACTTAGTTGCGATTACTGAAAAGTACAGTCAGAAAAATGTCACCCTAGTCTGCAAGCTGTGATGAGATTAGCATGTAGTCATTTGAATGTCACCCTAGCTTGCTTGAGGGGAGTGTAGCAATGATTTCTAAACAGAAATTAGAATATGTGCTGCATGCATATCTTTTTCATGATCTTGGTTTATTCTTTTCCACTTCTTTGTTCAGGCATCAGGGAAAAATAGCCAAAATTAATTGGGAATGAAAGTCAAAAATCAGGGAGACTTTTTAAATATTCCTTTAGCTCACCTACAAAGTTAACAGAAGAATATTTTTTTTATCAGCATGCATTTTTTTGAAAAATAAAAAGCATGAAACTCTAATGTCTGGCATCATTGGGTGATTGTAATCTTCAGTGATTTTTTTTAGAAAGTCAAAAATGTTATAAGAGACAGGGATGAAATATGATGCAAAATTTGTATCTTACACAAATTAAGGGAATACTGAGAGGTGTTTTTTTGGTTTGTAAGTTAGGAGCATCCTGCTGGGAAACAGACATGTGGGCACTATCCTGACAGTGCAACCTTTTGTACATTCCCCTGTAAGACCTGCTTTCTTGAATATTTTTTTTCAAAATGATTGTTCTATAGCAAATGCTTTTTTTATTTTCTTCTGTAAGACGTCTAGTTGCATATTTGTTTTCAAAATGCATAGCATGGTTAAGTACAAAGCCTGAAGTATTTGTCATTTCCATTTTAAGTTAGCATACCACTTTGAGCAAACAAGTTTGTTTTACTTGCAGGCAATGTCTTAGAGTGGCTAATATTGCTTTAGTATTTGGAGGTGCAGTATATGTTCACCAGCATAAAGTGAATGAAGAAATGCCTGCAGCAATTGGGGAGACCTCAGAGGTTTCTAACAAAGACGATCAAGGGACTCCAGCACATGCCTTACACAGGCCAATTAAAGTTCCTGTCACTATACTTTGTATTGTATAGACTTCTTAGGGGATACTTATATCTGGCATAAAGAGCAATCTCAGACACAAACCTAATGAACTTCCTGCATATCCGTAAATCAAACAGGACTAGGGCTATCCATTCCATGGACCTAAACATGGCCTGCAACTGAAATAGGACATGCTGGAGTGACAGATTTATCTCTCAGTGCTTTCTACATCTTTGGAATGGGCTACCTATTCATGTGAAACAGAGCACCTCTATAACACTGTTCAAGAGGAACCTGGACGAGTAGATGGGGCACCATGAATTCTTACCGAGGATAGTGTCAACAGCCCTCCTGAACATGGGCAGCCATTACTAAATACCATATTGGGTATTAACTAACATTTCTATGGTATTGCATTGGGACAAAAGAGCTAGGCTTGAAATGACCTCCAGGTCAAAAGCCTAGTAATCTGCTATGATCCTATTATCTTAAATGATTATTCCATCAACAACTGTGCAGGCCCTGCTAAGTCTGCATTGCAATTAATTGTGGATTCATTGGTATACTTTTTCATATATGATGACTGATGATCTACAATATATTTTCATACAGCTTATGAAGGCAAACAGCAGTAAAGGGACTGGCAAATAATTTTCTGAGGTTTCATTTAGTTTTTAAAACATCTCACCTAGCCTAACTCCATGGTGCAGAGGGATGAAGCCTTTACTGTACCCCAGATGACTGGGGTTTAATCATAAGCCTCAACACTGAAGGAGCAATGCAAGTAGGAACAGGAGTGAAGGAATCTGACCTGCTCATCTATCCTGAA